>NW_007254170.1:326177-368381 GCF_000164805.1 Carlito syrichta | reverse complement strand
TTTTTTGAGTTGGAGTCTCACTGTCGCCCAGACTGGAGTGCAGTGGCCGCTCCCGGCCACCACAGCCTTGACTTGCTGGGCTCCAGCGATCCTTCCGCTTCAGCCTTCCGAGTAGCTGGAACTACAGGCACGCGCTACCATGCCCGGCTAATTTTTCTTTGATTTTATTGTAGAGATGAGGTCTCGCCTGCCAGGCGGGTCTCGAACCCGCGGGCTCAGGCAACCCACTCACCTCAGCCTCCCAAAGGCGCGGGATTACAGGCTGAGTCACCGAGCCCGGCTCCCTTTCTTTTTGATTGTGTAAACTTAGTTACAAAGTTTCTAAAGAAAATATTAAGAATTGATGTAACAAATATGAAAGAATGCTTAGAGAATTTATTAATAGAAGTTTAACATAGGTTATATAATTAAATGTATTATGGAGTAGCCTATAAAATATTATATAATATAAAAACAATACAATGTATAATAGCATATAAAATATATTATATATTTATATAATATTATATACAAATATATAATCTAAAATACAACCAACAAACAGAATATTAACATAACTTTGGTCTCCAAATAAAAAAATTATTATAAAGTTCAGTGGGAAATGTGACTGAAGGATTTGTCTAGAGAAATAACTATCTTCCAACTGGCCATAGGCTGGAGTTACACCTGTTTATTTTATGCTTGAACCCAGTTATCATTTTTTTTTTTAACCGAAGGAAAAATAAGTTGGATAACTCATAAATCCTATATAGTCAGCAGTAGTAGAAATGAAAATGATCCTCAAAAACAGATTCTGCTGTCTTCATTCATTCTGGAAAAACGACTCTTGATCTTCATGCTGAGAGTGAATCATGTGGGCTGCCCTGACTGTCATACACCATAAATCTGAATGGTAAATGCAAATCAGCAAGGAATGCATTGTAATCTTCCTAGAACAAAATACTACTGAATTTTCAGTCCCTCAAAACTGATATTCATACTACTCTTCAAAAGAGTAGGAGAAAAATATTTTGAAATAGAGCTAAAATGACCCCCCGGATAGTTTATCTCCTATGTGACTTAAAATAGATCTTCTAATCTACCCTAGTGATGTGTTGAAGCCAGCTCATACTGGCTCTCAAGAGTCATTTGCTAAATTTTCTGAAATTTATGAGCTGATTCTTAAATGCAACCATTCTTAAAAATTAGATTACGTAAACTTACCATTAATCATACTAAAAACAAAGGTAATAGATGTTCAAAACTCATCACTTCCTAATGCTTTACTGTTACCTATGTTCTTGAGGCCAATTTACATGTATTGTGTATGCTAACAGTCTATATGATGTTGTGCTCCTGCACATTTTTTCCCAACTCCACATTCAGTGATCTCAGGTTGGTAGCCTAAAATAGGCCATGATGGGAGTACTGACACCATGACAATAGTAAATGCTACAAACCAGTAATCTGCCTTCCCATTACAAAAAGCCAGTTGTAAAACGTTTACCAGCACACCACTGACTAACTCCATATTTAACCCTTCTGCCATTTCTAACTCCCAAAGAAAACCAAACGTTTAGTGTCTTTCAAGATACCTGTTTCGGGGAAATGTCCTAGTTGTCGTTACTTTCAGCTGTGTATGTAACATTCTTTCATTTAAAGTAATAGAGATTTTTATTATTTTGAGAGAAAAATAGAAAAGCAATGTCACTCCAAGCAAACAACCATCACTCAGTTGTAAATCTATGCTGAGTGCAATACATTCTGAATGTAAGGAAGCGTGTGGAGCATACTGGTGATAGAAGTTTTATTCTTAAATTTTATTCTGATTTTGCCACTTACTACAGTAGGAGCATAATTAATCTCTCAATGGCTTGAATCTGCATTTTTTTTAAATGGCAATACTCTACATTATAGTTATTTTGAAGAATGAAGTGATATAACAAATGTGAAGTTACTAAATGTGAAACTATTAGAGGCATTCAGTAAATATTAACTGTTATTTATAGTGTCTAACTAGGTCCAGCCATGTATCACTGCTTTGAAAATAGAAGTTATGATTCAAAAATACCTAATGAGCACAATGCGTCCTTTTCTTAACTATGCTTGTATGTTTATTTTAGATATTAATATATTAAAGCTCAGAGAAGTTCTATATATAAGAGAGCTAAATATACTTTTCTGTGTTCTGTGTTCTCAAAGCTTCTCATATTTTCCTTGATGTTTCCATTTCAGTTCATTGCAAACCTATTCCTCTTCAAAATGTTATATCTAATAGTGTAATAAGTCCTCTTAGCACAGCTAAATATAGATTTATTTTGTTTTATTTCTTTGCTAGTCTTTAAATCAAGATCTCAATATCTCTTCCCTCCAAACAAACAAAATGATAATTTTATCATATATGTGTATGTGTGTGTATGTATATATATATATATATACACACACACAATTTTTTGGAAAAGTGTTGCAGGAAGTGACATTAGGATGAAGTATAACACTCAGATACTTTTTTAAAAGGTCTGCAACATTTTCTATACTGCATAGAATTTTAAGAGGATTATAAATTTTAAACAGGGTTCAGAGGTCAGCCAAAAACAATAATAGATTTTAAAAACTGAACTTATGAGTAACTATTTTAGTGACTGGAATTAGTAAAGAAATTACTTAAAAAGTAATATTGTAATATACTTGAAGTAAGTAAGAGTTTAGCAAAGGAATTGGTCAGATAATAAAATTTTCTTTATGAAAATCTCTTTTTGGAAGCATCTTAAAAATTAAGCATGTATCTAAAATTTTTAATTGTCATCTATTTGAAAGCAAGGCAAAAGACTGGAAGACATCATAATACTGTTTTCTGTTCTACAAATATATGATAAAAGTCAAGATACACATTAAGTAACAACTGAATAATTTGGGGGCAAAATCTGTCAGCATAGTTCAATATTTTCTTTTTTAAATTTCTCATTGTATACTTTTTTTTTTGGTCATGGCCCATTCTATTCCTTTTCAGGCTCCTATAAATCATTTATAGTTGACTTAATTTTAGAAAGTATTTAATCCAACTTTCATTCTTGTTTGTGCCATTATATGTAACTTCCAATCTCAAATATCTGTCATGTAACAGACTTAGGAATCTAGACCCAAGCATTCAGCTGGAAGAACTACTGCCTTTTCTCACTACAACATGCTGTCTCTGCAACCCATGTTCCCTTAAAAACACAAAAAAACCCAAAATGTATATTTACCTTAATTAATACCTAAAATTATGTTGTCCTGTTTTTTTTAAATCTTCTCGTTGCTAATTTATTCTTCTCCTACTTATATTTAAGTCCCTTCAATTCTCATCTGTAATACTGTTAGATATACATTTATTTTTATTTTCCTTCCATTAATCTCAAAGAAGGATTTCAATAACTCTTCTCAAATATTAATACAGCCTCTAGTCAGCAGTTCCATATCCCCTTTCTTCGTCTTGGAATCTAACATATAACTGCCAAGATTTTCTTACTAAAGCAGCACTCTTACTATATCACTATCCAACTCTGAAAGATTCAGTGTACTTTAAAAAAATTCCATGCATGTCATACTCTGTACCATCATCCCAGCACAGTTCCTCACTCTTCTACAATACTCACCCTAAGATGCAGGCAAGTGTGTGGTTTTTCTGACTTACAACTTTACAAATGATGCTTCCTTTAAATGAAATGATTTTTTCTTGGCTGCTACAATTCTACAAAGTCTCCAAGGCCATTCATTCATTATTTTATTCATTTAACAAAAAGGAAAACATCGATGAATGACCATTATTATTCCTGTCCTTATGAAGTTCCAGTATGGAGGCAACAAAAGAAAATAAACAGTCATAAATAAATGCCTGGTAAACTGTGAGAGATGTAATGACCGAAAAAAGAGAAGTAATAAGATAATAACTCTATAATTAAGGTGACTACAATTTTTTGGACAGTTTTTTCATCTATTCCTCACAACTACAGAGACTGTTGTGATTTTTCCTTTGTCTCTAAGACCCATGCCATTTTTATATTTCAATAATAGTTCTACTGTATTTATCAAGCTCTGGCATATATTATTATTTTTTGCAATTTAAAATTCTCTTTATATTTGGAGGATTTAGACTAACTCTTGAACATCGATCCTTCATCAGATGATCATTAAAAATCACTCATGATCTTACAATGAGCAGTAAGATATAGAAGGCAAGTCTTCCGGGCTATTTCCAGGAGACAGTTTCTTCTGTCTTAAGAAAGATAGCCACAAGACAATATGGTATATGTTTATTTTATTCTGGTCATTGATATTCAAGATGTAATGTCTGGAAGTGCTGCAGATAATCAGTTACTGAAGTTAGCATAATATGAAGCCAAGGAAGACACAATTAAGCAGTAAAATAACCTGGTTCCTGATAATATAATTGGGCTGCTGAATTCACCAATCCTGCAGTACCCATCGACTATAAATCCTTAAACCACTAAAAATTAGGTGACTTTAAAATTTTCTTTTTGTTTAAACTGGTAATTTGTAGGAAATATCATACCAACATACTATATTACTAGATTGTAAATATCTGAATATAGGGAATATGTCTTTTTCATCTCCATTATTTCCAAAGTATCTGATATGCTTCATAACAGCTGATCAAAAATAATAGTTAAAAAAACTAAAGTTGCACTGCCATTAAAATAATTTATATTCTCAATGTGTTTATCTGTGTCTGTTTGTATATCTGTATCTCACTGTGTGTAGTGTGTGTGTGTGTGTGTGTGTGTGTGTGTGTGTGTGTGTGTGTGTGTCAAGGCTTTTATGCATTACGCAGTACTGGGCTTAACGTTTTAGCTCCATTAGAATGTGTTTCCTATGATGCGATAAAACACAGGTTAAACATTCACGATGACAAAAAAGATGAAGAATACATAATGTAGACAAATTTTCTCATTTTTACTGGTTTAGAAATAGAAGACTCATCTTGTCTCTATAGCTGGCAGTAAACAGAGTCAAATAATTTGCATTAAAAAATTAAAAAGTACAAATATCAGAGAGGTTGAAAATATCTCGCCTTCTATAGAGATGATAAGTCATACTAGTGTTGGCAAAGCACTTAGTCAGGGTCACAGGGATAAATATTTGATTTTAGGCTATAGTTTGCTTAGATGAATTGGTTCCAGAGATGGATCTTACCATTGTAAATGAAAGTCAGGTAAGAAGGCTTTCCATCAAAGTTCTCATTCCAGTAATTTAGATTTCCTTATGGTTTATGAACATACAATATAAATCAATTAAAGTACATAAACCAGGAGCACTATTTCTCTATATGAAGTACCCTCAATGACAATGTTCTATCTGAGAAATACAGGCATCACCCATTAATCCAAGACAGGATCTGAGGTCAAATGAAGAATCATGACTATGCATCATACAAAATGCAGTATCCTCTGTCTTCAGTTCAAAGGATTAAGAAAGATTTCGACCCAAAAGACAAAATTGAGTGAAAAAACAAGTGTGATCCGATTTTCTGTTGACTCGGGTGTAAATGCAATAGCTAACTGTCAGATATTCTGGAAAGTCCTTTTTTCACTCCATATGAATACTGTACCATCTATCTGTTATATACATCTCTAAATCCAATGAGGCTCCTTTATGAAGGATCTAAACAAAATTAAATATCATTTGTTATAACAACAGTGTTTGACATTTTCCAAGTTTCTTGTCCTTGGCATACAGGGGCATTTCCTTTTGCCTTTTTTCCTCAGCAACTAATATAAGCATAAAGATTTTCAGAGGACTGCTAGTCTATATGTTGATGTTAAATAATAAAAATAATAGCCAACATTTATTGAATGCTTACTCTGTGTCTAGAATTAAAGAACTTTACAGACATTATTTCAATTAATATCTTTATGAGGTAATTATTATAATTCCTATCTCCCAGAAGCGGAAATTACTTAAGTAAGTAGTCTACGTACCCACACAGCTAAAAAGGAAATGAACTGTTTTGGAAACCAAGTCTTTGAGCTCTATCCAGGCAGTTCTATGGCCTCTGCTAAAAAGCATTAGCTCCAGTTCAACTCCCTAGTTCATCCAGCTCTACCTGGAAAAGAGATTACTATAGCTTATACTGAAGGCTTATAGTCCATTCTATAGTTTCAGGACATATTCTGTAATAGTCATTAGGTTTTCAATATAAATATTTAAAATACATTTTAATAATTTCAATAGTTAAAAACACTACAGGCATATTTTAGAATTTATCTTTCTAAAGATTTGTCGCATTTTGACCAAAAAAAAGTGGACTGATTTTTTTTGTTTTTACTGTGTTTTCATTTTTGAATACTACTAAGTTTAAACACTCTGTTACTGAAATGTAACTCAAACTTAACAATTAATTATGGGTAGTGATTTTGACTACCAGTGCTCACAGTACAATTATGTAGAGAAGAGAAATTTTGAATAGGTTGAAGATTGGGCATGGTATCTTTAAATGACTTAAATTTACTCTTAATAAACTAAAGAATTCAAAAGAGAAAATCCCACATCCAATATATGAGTCTTAAATGGTTTGAAAGTGACAATCATAGGCTTAAAAAAATCATATGTATCTTCTTGCTTTCAAATATTTTTTTGTTGTTGTTGAGTTGGAGCCTCACTCTGTCCCCAGGGTCTGGAATGCAGTGGCATGCTCACCGCTACCCCACCATCCACTTGCTGGGTTCTGGCATTCCAACTGCCTCAGCCTTCCAAGTAGCCAGAACTACAGGTGCACGCTACCACACCCAGCTAATTTCTTATTTATTGTAGAATCGACGTCTCCCCAAGTTGCCCAGCCTCCGACAATTCACTCACTTCGGCCTCCCAAAGGATTACAGCAGGGATTACAGGCTGAGCCACTGAGCCTGACCTGCTTTCAAACATTTTATCATCAACAAACTTAACTCTCATTTTATTTAAAAAAAAATTAAGTACCATATCACTATATCAAATATTTTAAGTGTATTTATCTTTGAAATGCATTTTGCTCTAAATACAATAATTTAAGAAGTAAGCTACCCATTTCTTCATGTGAAAATATTTATTAATGACCTACTATAGACGGAAAAACTGTGATAGGTACTTAGAAATCAAGAATGAAGATATGAGCTGGACTCGGTGGCTCAGTCTGTAATCCCGCCCCTCTGGGAGGCCGAGGTGAGTGGATTGCCTGAGCCGGCGGGTTCCAGACCTGCAGCGAGACCTCATCTCTACAGTAAATCAAAAAATCAGCCGGGCGTGATAGCGCATGTCTGTAATTCCGGCTACTTGGAAGGCTGAGATGGAAGGATCGCTGGAGCCCAGCAGGTCGAGGCTGCGGTGACCCGGGGCGGCCATTGCACTCCAGTCTGGGCGACGGAGTGAGACTCCAATTCAAAAAAAAAAAAGAATGAAGATATGAATACTGACCTCAGCATGTACCGTAGAGAAACAGATGTGAAGAGTGATATAATTATAAGGCAATATGCTTATACAGGTGAAGGTAGAAATGCAGCAGGAATATATAGAGAAGGAAAATGACCGTGTGCCTGGGGTGAGCAGTGGGAGCATGACAGGGAGAACAGATATCTCACAGACCTTCAGAGAATGAGTAACTGGTTGCTTGGAATTTTTGTCAGGGGGTCATGTTCCAGGCAAAGGGACTAGTGTTCAGACAGAATTGTGAGAGATCTCAATGTATCTGTGAAATAACAACAGTTCAATGTGGCTGCAGCATGAAGTGTAAAGAAGCAGAGTGTAGGATATGAGCCTGAACAGGTGTTAATGAAGGGATTATATACCATGCAAGAGAGGTTATAATTTTCTCTATAGATCGACAACTTTCAAGCTGCTTCTGTTCTGCCTTGCAGATGCGCTGAGGTACCTTAAGTTATCCAGCACGGTATGGTGAGGAAATCTCTCTGAGACCACCACTCTCTTTATGTCCTTGCCCCACACATTGAACTTCACATCTAATTAATTCCATATAATTGGGAGTAATATCATTTGAAAGAACTTTCTGCTCCTAGAAACAAATTTGAAAGCCACTTTTATGGGGAAAAGTCATCTGCTGAAAAAAATTCAACAGAGAAACGAGAGGGTCAGTTTTTCAGGTGAAAAGATCAAAAGGTCCATTTGGTGGCTGATGGGGCTGTGATTGAGAAGTAAAGATGGTGTCCCATCAGTCAGATGAGAAATGGTGAGAGCCCAAAGGAAAGAACAAAGAAATGGATAAACAGAGAAGTTTGGGAGGCAGGACTGACAGGACTTGGTGATTGATTAGATGTGGAATGAAGGAGAAAAGGAAGACTTCAGAAAGCATCTGACTTTCCGGATTGAGTAAATGGGTGGACGATGTAAGACATAGCCAAGGAGGGGCAAGTTGTGGTGCCTAAGGGCTAGAATGGTGGAGAACCAGATGGACTCGGTTCTTGACATACAGTACTGGGTTTCTATAGAAGTTCTAGAGACATTCAGATAAATATGCAAAAGGATATTTCAATCTTGAGGTCAGGAGTAAAAACTAACCTGTGGATTTCAGTTAATACTCTCTCCAGTTGTAGGGTAAAGTTACATATGGATGATTCATCAGTGGCATACTTTTCAGAAGGAACCATGACATTTTCTTACACTTGGCTCTTGCTGTTTTCATTTGAGGAAATGGAAGCCAGACAGAACAGAAAAAACCCGAAGGTGTTTCTACTTAGCCAAGGACAATTGGATGAGTGTTTTTTTTTTTTTTTTTCTTTCTACCTGCCTGGGTGGGGTTCTTCTGCAGGAATACTGCTTGAAGGTCATTCTTGCTTCAGCCCTATTTCATGGACAGTGTGACAATGTGACAATGCAACCCGGGAGTAGGGTTTTCCTTCACTGTAGAAAGGCTGAATAACATAGTGAAATAAAACTGAGGAGAAAATAACATTTTCTTCCTTTTTCCTTGCCCTTGCAATTTGTTAGAAACTAGGTAGTACTTACATATGTCTATTGCTCCTTACACATATATTTCTCTAACAGCATTATAATTACTGATTTATCTGCCCCCCTTCCTCATTAATCTCTTTCATTAATCTGCTTGCTCCAGCAAACCAGGTATCATAACTTCTTAACTGTTGACATTCCAGCCTTTTCACACTGACTAACACAAAATCTGTGATAAGCATTTGCTGAATGAATATGTTGAGAAAAAAGAATATGTACTGTTTATATAGAGAAGAAAGATCATATTCTGCTATAGCCTCAACACAATTTAAAACTTGAAAGTTTTGTTTAGTTTCTCAACTTCACCATTTTTCTTTGCTTGTTTGTTGCTAACCTTTTCTCCTCCCCCACCCCAGTCCTACTCTGCTCTTCTCCTTGCCAAAGTCTGGGCTTCACAAAGGTCTCTCTCTCTTTTTTTTTTTTTTTTTTTTTTGGCCATTGATATTTCTCTGGCTCCCTGCTCTAGGTACTGTAGGATGTCAGCCAAATCACTGAGAGCCAATTCATATACTGCCAGTTCACAGAATGGCCTAACCAATAGTTAGTTCAATTTAGAGGGTTAAAACCTAATAGTGAAAGAAAATATTAAAAAAAAAAAAACTAATAGTAGTTTTCTGGGTGAGAGAATCTTGTAGAAGAGCAATGGACAAGAGTTGGGTATTGTTTTGTCTTGTCTTGTTTCATTTTTTGGAAAGTAGTGAGATCAGTTGAAAGTATCATTCCTCTACTTTTTAATAAAGATGAAAGAATTGGCCAAAAGTAACCCTGTAAACTAAAAAACAGTAAAATTCATGTTCTACCTTTTACTCCACACCTAGGGCTCCACTTACAACATGTGCAACTAACCTAAATGTAATTCTAATTCCCCAGCCATAGTTAAATAATTAGTGTGTAAATGAAACATCATCTTTCCTAAAATTATACTGCCTTATACACTACTATTTCACTGATGTTGAACTGCAAGATTATTATGGGACATTAGAATAACCACCTTCAGGAAACTTTTATATGCCTGTCTCAGGTTTCTCTTTCCACATGGCACCAAACATATTAATACCATCAATATAAAAGTCCTTGTAGTATTTATGTGCCACAGATTTGATTTCGGTGACATTGATTTAAAATTAACTTGAGAGTATATTAAGGTGAAGAAGAATCAGAAAAGCCATCATCATTTTGGGGTTCTGAATTGTGAGTAAGCAAAAATCATTTCTGCAGAATTTTAGCCTAGTTTGTCAAATTATGAAAGAAAATGGAGTATGATATTCGTGAATATATCATGAAAGGAAGTAAGATGTTCTTATTCATTAGGACCTTATTTTCATTGTTATGATCTTCTTGCTATAAAATAGACTACAATTAAGGTTTATTTTCAAATAATTATATGGTCTAAACAAATTTAAATAACTAAAAGTCTTAAAGAATATTAAACAATAAAAAATGCATTCATTAACTCCAAAATAATCATTACATATATAATATGGTTAATAGATAATCATTATATATAAGATAACTGAGCAACAAAAAATAAATTACTTGCTAATAAGAAATGTCATTCAGTTGTTTGTTCTGAGTTAGTGGAAAGCACAGATGCTGAATTAAATCACTATATATTTAAGTTTGAAATAAAATCTGTTTTTTTCTGGTAATAACTAAATAACTGAATAAGGGCTGTAATTATTTTTAAATTCCTTGAAGTTAATTGCATAAATAAGATCTCAGCTTCAATCTTTTGGAATATGTACCTCAACTACTCTAAAAAAACATCTTCCTTGATGAGTGGAGTGTTGGCCACTGATAAGACAATGCCATATGCTGGAGTCATTATTGTAAACTGAAAAGTGAGACTATTTGTCCCTTTGTCTTTCTAATCAGACAAACAGAGACAGAGGGAGAGATACTTCTAATATAATTATCACACCATAGGCTGCGTGTGAGTGTGCTGGGTGTGTGTGTTGGTGTATGTGTGCCTGTATTGAGGTATGTGGGTATGTGTGTGTGCACACTGGTGTGTGGACTGGGGTGTGTGGATTGGGGTGTGTGTGTGTGTGTGTGTGTGTGTGTGTGTGTGTGTGTGTGTGTGTGAAGCAACAGACAGTGCAGAGTACTACTATTCACCATGAGAATGTGCAGCTACGTTGCAGATGGCCTGGTTGTAAACTCCAACACATCTTGGAGAAGGAGCTACTTCAGAACACCTCTACTTGAAAGTGGGATTATAATAGAATCTCATGAACTTGTTCGAATTGAATTAATAAATAAATGGAAGGTTTCAGAGCAATGACTATTTCACAATGGCATCTTACTGATTACCATTATTAAAATTCTTCTAGCCTCTATGTGTATAAATTATTCCCCCAAATTGTCTCAAATACATTGTTTAAACAGCTTTTGGATACACTTTCATTTTAAAATACCACATTACTAGTAACTCAAAGAATGACATTGGTGAAATAAACTGCTTGTGATGCCATTTATATACAGGTTGAGCATCCACATCCTGAAAATAAGACAGCCAAATTGTTCCAAAATCTGAATTTTTTAAACATAAGCATGATGCCACAAGTGGGAAATTCTATACTTGACTTCATGTGACAGGTAGCAGTCAAAGTTTTTTTTCATGCTCAAAATTATTTACAATATTGTATAAAATTACTTTCAGGTTATATGTCTAAGGTGTATATGACTAAATTAATTTTGAGTTTAGACTTCGGTTCCATCCCAACTTATCTCATTATGTATATGCAAATGCTCCAAACTTAAAAACTCTGAAATCTGAAATACTTCTGGTTTCAAGCACTCAGACAAGAGGCACTCAACTTAGATTTTAGAAAATGTCACTATGATGCATGTCAGCACCAAAGGAATTAGCAAGAATCAATAAATCTGGCTAAAATTTTTAACAAAGGAAATGATATAATTTATTATAGTATCTCACTATTTCTTTGCCTTTATGTATTACTTTGCATGTTTTCCAAAGAAAACCAATAATAAATCTGCTAAATCAGGATTCCTTTTAAGAGAGATGTTTTGAAAAGTCTGTACAGGCAAAAAGTTGAAAAACAGAAGACAAAGAAGCAATAGATTCATCAAATTAAAAAAAAATAAAGTAAAAAGCAATACTCAAATGGCAAAGTATTTTCTTTCCTACCTATTTCTTTTTTTGCTTAGGTAAAAGGAAGTATTCCAGGTTTATATTATATATTTACATATATAATTAGGATTTTTAATATGTCCCCAAATCATCAACTTTAAACATTAACTATTATTTTATTATGGTGACATATAAAGATAATGAGGTCTCCTTTAAATTTATTAAATCTCCGTTGAAGTTTTATGTTTTAAATGCATCTTTACTAACAATTTATTTTATTGTCACTTTCTTCTTTATAATGAGTAAATTTTAACTGTTTAAAGTCAGTTTATTTGTAGGTGATACTGGTCCTCAATATTTAGAGAAAACACCACTAAACAACTAAGGAATACGAGAGACTTCTATTTCTCACAATTTACCTGACTACATAGACTAGATAAATGGAAACTTCTTTCAAAATGTACATCTAAATTTTCTCAAAAAAGAAACTTTCCAAGTGCAGAAACCAGAGAAACAGAAATGTAAACCAATGAGCTGGTATGGGCAGGGGAGGAAAGTGATCATTTACTGGGTAAACAAATAATTGGGGGTTTGACACTCCTGTAGACCACAGATGGCGAGGGTTGTGGAAACACCTTCATCAAAGCAGGATCCTAGAACAGGGTCGGCGGGAATGAGTGTGTGTGTGTGTGTGTGTGTGTGTGTGTGTGTGTGTGTGTGTGTGTATAATTTAGAGATTTTTTTGTAACATTAAAAAACTTTACCTCAGTTTGGAATTCCAATTTATTGGACCTACACATCTTGGCAATCATGCCCAGCAGTGGGCTAGTGATAGAACAGGAGCACCTGCCAGAAGAAGAGGAAATCTAGACCTCAGGATATATTTTTTTTTCCACAGAGGCAAATACATAGTCTGTATAATCTTTATTATTGGAAGAAAAACAATTCATGAACTAAGCTCTTAATTCAATGACACAATAAAAAATGAAGCTAACACAATCAGACTTTTGCTTCAAACCAACATGGAATTACAAGGACTGAATTTACCCTCTCACTTGAAACAACTGTACAAAAAATATACATACATGAAACAATGATTGTCAAGACACTGTATATGAAGCATTGAAAACTAATCATCCCTGAGAGATGAGGATTAAATTAGTTGAAGTCTATGATTTCCCAACTTACTGTGTTGCGAGAGCTCAAACCTACAGAATTGGGAGAGGACATATAGATGGAGCCTGGCCAACTCCACACATTGAGGAGACAGAGCAAAGAGACTAGAGAAACTCAGTAGCTTGAATTTGCAGAACAGAGTACTGGAGGCTAAAAGAAGAAAGGAAAAAACTGTACAGAGAGACAACTCAAGGGATCCATAGAAGATCCCTCTCAGTTATTCAGCAGATATTTATCAGTAAATGTGTGGGAAAAAAAGAAACTACACAAGGCTGGGGAAAGAAGCACCACCATAAAAGATATTAGAAGCAATGGTTTATGGTGCTCACACAGGACTGAGATGGAGATGCACCCACCAGCCAAACAGGGAGTCTTCATGATTCATGGGAAATTGAGGAGTGTAATCAGAAGGATCCTCTTTCAGTAGTGTAAAATAATTAAACTCATACTGAGCACTGCTCTTATCTTGACAAATCTTAAAAGCAAGTTTCTCCACTTCAAACTATTTCCAGATGACTGCAATCTAGAAGAAAGCTCCAGAATATTTATAGAAATGTAAAAATGCCCAGCATCCAAAAATATAAAATCCATAATATCTGACATCCAATCAAATATTACCACAGATGAAAAGAAGAAATAAAATGCAACTAATAATTAAAAGAAAAATCAGTTCATGGAAAACAAACAAAAACTGAAATAGATGATAGAATAAGTAGATAACTACATTAAAATGGCTATTGTAACTGTATTACATATGATCAAAAATTAAGTAGAAATATAGAAGATATTTTGAAAGACCCAAACTAAATATTTAGATATAAAAACTATACTATATGAGATGGAAAACACATAGGGTCATTCATGACTGATTAGATATTATTTTAAAAAAAGATTAGCAAACTTTAAAACATAGAAATGAAACTATCCCAAATGAATTATGGGAGAAAAGAGAAAAAATAAATGAATTAATAACCCTCAGTGAGCTGTGGACCAAGTAAAAACAACCTAATATATAATTAGAATTGTCAAAGGGGAGACAGAAAAACAAACTGAAGAAGTAATGGTCACAAATTTTCTGCATCTGATGAGAACCGTGATCCTATAGTTGCAAAAGCTTCAATGTACCACAAGCACAAAAACATGAAGAAAATCACAACAAGGCATATAATAAACATATTGCTCAAAACCTGTAATAAAGAGAAAATCTTAAAAGCAATTGGGAAGGAGAAGAGTCTAAAATTCTATATCCTACAAATCTATGAGATTATCTTAAAACAATGAAGGCAAAAAGAAGACTATTTCAGATATATAAAATCTGAAAGACTTCAGCAACAGCAAACTCATACTAAAAGAAGTGTTAAAGAAAGTCCTTCAGGCAAAAAGAAAATATATACTAGATGGCAATCTGGGTCTACACAAAGGAAATATCATGAAAAATGGTAAGTATTCAGATAAATACTAGGGTGTTTTTATCCTTACTATTGAAATTTGTTTAAAAAATAATTAGCAGGAAATCAGAGGTATCCAAATAGGAAAAGAGGAAGCCAAGTTATCTCTCTTTGCTGATGATGTGATCCTCTACCTTGAAAGTCCAAGAGAATCTGTCAAAACCCTGCTTGCACTGATAAAGGACTTTGCGAAGGTCTCAGGGTACAAAATAAATGTGTAAAAGACAGTTGCATTTCTCTACACCAACAACAAACAGGCAGAGACCCAAATAAAAAATCACAATCCCATTCACAATCACCACCAAAAAAAATGACATACCTTGGCATCTTCCTAACCAGAGAAATGAAAGATCTTTACAATGAGAACTACAAAACACTACTCAAAGAAATCCAAGAAGACACAAACAAATGGAAAAATATTCCATGCTCATGGATAGGAAGAATCAACATTGTTAAGATGTCCATCCTACCAAAGGCAATCAGCAGATTCAATGCAATACCCATTAAGTTACCAACATCTTTCTTCTCAGACCTGGAAATGACAATACAGAAATTTATAAGGAAACATAAACAACCACGAATAGCCAAAACAATTCTTAGCAAAAGAAACAAAGCAGGAGGAGTCACACTTCCAAATTTCAAACTTTACTATAAGGCTACAGTAATCAAAACAGCCTGATATTGGTACAAGAACAGGCACATAGACCAATGGAATAGGATAGAGATTCCGGAAGCAAAGCCTCAATTCCTCAACCAACTCATCTTTGACAAAGCCTCCAATAACAACCACTGGGAGAGGAGAACCTATTCAGTAAATGGTGCTGGGAAAACTGGCTAAACACATGCAGAAGATTGAAACAGGACCTCTACCTATCACCATACACAAAATTTAACTCTAAATGGATCAAAGACCTAAATGTAAAACCTCATTCTGTAAGAACCTTAGAAAATGCAGGAAACATTCTTATGGAAGTTGGAATTGGCAACCAATTCCTGACCAAAACCTGAAGTGTCCAGGCCATCAGAGATAAGATAGAAAAGTGGGACCTCATTAAACTGATAAGCTTCTGCAAAGCCAAAAAACCATCAAGCGAGCAGGAAAACAACCCACAGAATGGGAAAAAATATTTGCCAACTGTATTTCTGACAAAGGCCTAACATCTAGAATCTACAAGGAACTCAAACACGCTGAAAGGAAAAAAACAAACAGCCCCTTTAAAAAGTGGACAAAAGACACGAACAGACACGTCTCAGAAGAAGATATATGGGTGGCCAACAGACACATGAAAAAGTGCTCAGCCTCACTCATCATTAGAGAAATGCAAATCAAAACCATATTGAGATAGCACCTAAACCCTGCAAGAATGGCCATCATTAATAAAACAAACAACAACAGATGCTGCCAAGGATGTGGAGAAAAAGGAACATTTCTACACTGCTGGTGGGAATGCAGACTAGTACAGCCTCTTTGGAAGACAGTGTGGCAATTTCTGAAGGAATAGAAATCGACCTTTCATAAGACCCAGCAATTCCCCTATTGGGAATATACCCAGAGGAACACAAATCATTCTACAAAAAAGATACCTGCACACGCGTGTTTGTTGCAGCTCTATTCACAATAGCGAAAACATGGAACCAACCCTGTTGACCATCGAAGCTGGATTGGAATATTATGCAGTCATAAAAAAGGACAAATATATGGACTTTACAGCAAATTGGATGAATTTGGAGTTGATCATACTCAGTGATTTACCACAGAAATAAAGAATTGAGTTCCATATGTTCTCACTCATAAGGTGACCTTGAACAATTATAATGTTGGGGGAAGGTGATTGGCAGTAGCGAAAAACTGTCAGGGGAAGAGGGGGGTGGGACTGGCAGTTGGGGGAAGTTGCTAGGGAAGGGAGGGGCATGCCTCATCAATAAGGGTACCTGCATGATCAATGTTTGTATACCTAGCTCTGAATTGCACCCTACATCTTTATAATAATTAAAAAAATTAATTTTAAACAAAAGAAAAAAATTAGCTATAAGCAAAAATATTAACAATGTAGTGTGGCATTTATAACCTTTGTAAAAGTAAAATTCTTATAATAGACAATAGTCTCCCTTTTCCACTGTTTTATTTTCCGTGGTTCAGTTACCCACTGTCAACCACAGTCCAAAAATATTAAGTGAAAAATTCCAAAACTAAACAATTCATAAATTTTCAATTACATGCTGCTCTGAGTAGTGTAATGAAATCTCTCACTATATTCCACTCTGTCCCACGCAGGATGTGAATCGTCTTTTTGTCCAATGTATCCACACTTTATACACTATCTGGCTGTTAGACACTCAGCAGCTGTCTCCATTATCAGATCCACTGTCAGGGTATTGCAGTCTTAGTGTTCAAGTAACTTTTATTTTATTTAATAATGTCCTTAAAGTGCAAAAGTAAAGGTGCTGGCATATTGTTTTAATAGCTCTACTTGACTATTAGTGTTGTTAATCTCCTAATGTGCCTAATTGTAAGTTAAACTTTATCATAGGTGTGTATGTATAGGAAAAATTATAGTATAAATAGGGTTAGGTACTGTGCAAAGTTTTAGGCATTTACTGGAGCTCTTGACAGTTATCCCCCACAATAAGGGAGAACTACTGTACATTAAGTGTTACATCACTCAAGGCTTGAACATGGTAAGTTAAAGATGTATGTACTAAAAATCCAACAAGGAGATAAAATAAATCATTAAAAACATTCAATTAACCCAAAAGGAAGCAGAAATTAAACAAATAGAAAAAAATAGCAAGATAGAAATTCTGAAACTAATTATGTAAATAATTACATTAAATGTAAGCTATCTAAATAACTCAATTAAAAGGCAGATGTTTTCATATTGGCTAAAAAAACAAAAAGCAAGACTCAATCTTATTCTCCCACAAAAAAAATACACTATAAACATATAAGCAAACATATAAACATATAAACAAATAAGGTAAGCATAAAAGAATGGTAGAAGACATGCCCTACTAACACTAATCAAAAGAAACCTGGAGTGACTATATTATTATCAGACTAAGTCAATTTCAGAGCAAAGATTATTACCAAGGATGGGAGTTTATTTCATAATGACAAAAAAGGTTTTATGCAACAAGAGAACAACACAATTCTCAATGTTTGTGCAGTTAATAACAGAGTTTCAAAATATACAAAGCAAAAACTGATAAAACTGCAACCATAGTATGGTTCCCCCATTTATTCAATTTCTATCATGTTTGTCACAAGACAGTCTTATAGTTCTAATCATATAGACTTTATACATTTCCTACTAAGGTTATTCCTTTGTATTTCATGTTTTTTGTAATCCCTTGATATGAAATAAAGCTTTAAAAGTCTTACAATATAAGAATGACAAAATATAAAAGGAAACAATCCATTGTGGCTGAGAGTCAGCCCAGAGAACACACAGTAGCAGTAGGAACATGAGAACTTAATATAATAAAAAAGATCATCTGTGAAATAGCATGTTTAAAGTGACTAAAGATATATATAGGAATATAGACAAGAGGAAAAGTAGTATAGAAATACAAAAATATTTTAAAAAGTGGTTAGGAGATGTAGATAATAGATTAAGAAGGAACAACTTTAACAGACAAATATATGTGTGTGTGTATATATATATACACACACACATAGAGAGGGAGAGAGAATAAAAATAAGAAAAATTGAAATGTTAGTTGTTGGGTTTTTTTTTTAAGTTAGCTCAGCATTTTCCAGAATTAATGAATATCATGAATCCTCAGACTGAGGAGAAAAAAATGAGAGGTGAATGAAAATAAAAATAAAAAATACACAAATTGCATCATCATAATGGTCAATGACAAAATAAAATAAAAGATCCTGAAAGCAGTCAGAGAGAAGAAACAGATTAACTGCAAAATAGTTAAATTATGCTGATAACTGATTTCAGAGTATGCAAAAGCAACAGTAGAACAGTATATAAATTTAAAATATAAATTAAAATGTATAAAATGATGAGTGGAAATACATATTCTTCTAGAATCCTGTGTCCATTATTAAGTCATCACATTTCACCTTAAAATGAAGAGAAAAGTAAATATCATTCAAAACAAAAACAAAGAGAGCTTTCTACTAACTGATCTTAACTGAAAATACTGAAGGATATTCTTTAAGAATATGGAAACTGAGCCAGAAAGGTGTGTAAAACACTTGTGAGCAAAGAAATTGGAATATATGTCAGTAAATCTAAATAAATAAGTATTGTATAAATAGTAACTATAATAATGATTACTTTATAACACATAAAACGTAAGTCTAAAATAATCAATAGTAAGGTAGTAAACAGAATTAAAACTAAGATCCCTTTAGTGGCCAAGAGGCACATATAAATATTTTGTATGCATGCTATAATTTACATTTTAGAAATATACGCTTGAAGAAATCATGTTAAAAAATCTCTTCAGATGACATGTCTAGGACTTACATATGTTTTTATTTCAAGCAAGCTAAGGAAACTCAACAACAAAAATCATAGTCTCCTGTCTTAAGATGCATATTGCTAGATAGGAAAGACATATATCCAATTTTATACAACAAAATAAAAGATAAAAATCTGTTTTATCCTAGAGAAATTTAATCTCTCTTGCCTTTATTTGTTTTATTTATTTATTTATTTATGTATTTATTTATTTTGAGTTGGAGTCTCGCTCTGTCGCCCAGACTGGAGTGCCGTGGCCGCTCCCGGTCACCACAGCCTCGACGTGCCGGGCTCCAGCGATCCTTCCGCCTCAGCCTTCCAAGTAGCTGGAACTATAGGCGCGCACTGTCACATGGGCTGATTTTTGATTTGTTGTAGAGATGCGTTCTCGCCAAGTTGCCCAGGTGGGTCTCGAATCCGCGGGCTCAGGCAATCCACTCACCTCAGCCTCGCAAAGGCGCGGGATTACAGGCTAAGCCACCAAGTCTGGCTTATTTTTTTTATCCTTCCCCCTTTAGAACCTTATGGGAGAAACAGTTCTAATAATTTTACATGCTTCCTAGACTTTAAAAAGCATAGTACTGGGCTTCGCCAAAATCATGTAATGGAAACAGAATCCATTACTCAACATATGTGCTGAGAGCTCTAACGACTGTCTGTAAACTGGACAACACATGTGCTTTACATTAAGTCCAATCCACTTATATCTAAAAAACAACTGTCTTAAAAACAAAATAAATGTTACCAGATAAATGTTTACATAGTTCCCAGCCATACTGCTTTCTGAAAAAGATACCCATCTTTGTTCCCTTGCTGTCAGTACATCAGTTTCTGAATATAAAAAACATGAAATGAAACAGGAAAACTGCAAATAAAAAACAAAGTATGCAGGCTTGATGTTCAACCTTTTAGGGAGTACTCCATCTTCACATGTAAGGAACATAAATTCACAAGACAAACAGAGCAATTGAAGAAGGGATTGCAAGATACAGGCTGTTGCTAAAAGAAGAAATACATCCAGTAGAAAGAGGAAAACAGAAAGGGAATACAATTGAGAAATATAATTATAATACAAATAGGTAATGAGATCTTATATGTAGTTAGCTTAATTTATTGCACATTTTCACAAAGCTAGCAGTGAGAATTTTGAAATTCACAACACAAAAAAGATAAATGCTTGAGATGATAAATATATTAGTTATTCTGATTTGCTCATCATACATTGAATAAAATATTACAATATCACTCTATAGCCCCTAAATATGTACAATTATTACCTGCCAATTAATGATAGAAGGAAAAACAAAGTCAGAATAAAAAGATATGTGTTAAAAAAAAAAAGATATACCGAGCAGAATAGATAACAGAAATGAAACATAATTAAGAAATATAATTGTTCTAGGAATAGGTTTAGAGATGTTGCTTAAACCAAATCCAAAAAAAAACAACATGCCCACATTTATTTAATTTCTTTAAGATAAGGACTAAAAAGGAAGAGAGAGAATGGATTGGTAAGCTTTTTGACAAGCTGTATTTAACAGTACATTGTTGAGTCCATGAGAAATGGACTAACATCTAAGGCTTTTAAGCACCAGGAAATGTGCCATTTAGAATATTCCTAGGAAGAATAACTTGGAGCTACATCAGAACCCAATGACTCTCTTTTTTTGCTTTGATGTATGACCAACCAGCACAATAGTTAAATAATTTATAATACTTCCCTAAGTTTTTTCCACAAAACTTTAAGCCCAGTAATGAAAAATGATGCATTCAGAGCATTGTTTTTAAAAGGGTGCAGGGTGTGTCTGTGTGTGTGTGTGTGTGTGTGTGTGTGTGTGTGTGTGTGTGTGTGATCATCCTTTTATCCACCTATCTGTTGGAAGATGTGTCATATACATACGAAAGACGATTACAATGCATCAGTCCCAAATAAATGTTCAGTCCTTATTTCTTGCAGTTCCAACTTAGTATATAATGCTAAAAACAATTGTACATGATGCAGTAATGTGACTGTTTAAGAACCCAACTATGATATCTGCCTTCGCTCTACAGAATTAATCAGTACTTGTCAAATATTTATTAACTAAAGTACGCAATACAGCATGGAAGGATCAAATATGGATAATATGACTAGTGCTTAGGAAAAGTGAGTTCTAGGCACATCACAGCTATTTAAAAGCTACATGATTTGGCCTTAATCTCTGTATGCCTCTGTTACATAAACTGTAAAATGGAGGAAATGATAAATGAGTGCCCTGAATATCTCACAAAGTAGAATTAAGTGAAAATCAAAGGAGAGAATATAATAAAATTGCGTCATTGACTATAAAGAGGCATCTTAATTACTTACCCAGGATACAGGTAGTGGATTTATTCTACATTTGGCAGATTTTATTTATATATGAATTCCCAATTGTAAAAAATCTTGCACAATTTATGTCACGCTTGGAAAATTATGTTGCATATTAACATGTTTTAAATTTAAATTACATAAACATTAGGTACTTATAAGGAAAAAAACTACAAGTAAATGACATGTATCTCCATAATAATTTTGTTTACATAAAGTAATATTATTATACAATATGTAATGTGGATTAATTAAATCGAGCTAATTAACATATCCATCCTTATTCATATTTTAAAGGCACTACAATTATCTGATGTGCAGAAACTTGATTAAATTTGTTTAACTCAGCATTTATCACATTTTAAAATAATGGAGTCAGCCAGGCTCGGTGGCTCAGCCTGTAATCCCGCGCTTTGGGAGGCAAGGTGAGTGGATTGCCTGATCCCATGGGTTCGAGACCCGCCTGGGCAACTTGGCGAGCCCTCATCTCTACAATAAATCAAAAAATTAGCCAGGCGGGGTAACGCGCGCCTGTAGTTCCAGCTACTTGGAAGGCTGAGGCTGCGGTGGCCGGGAGCAGCTACTGTACTCCAGTCTGGGCGACAGAGTGAGACTCCAACTCAAAAAAATTTTAAAAATTAAAAAATAAAATAAAATAATGGAGTCTGTTTTCCCCCTTTGTCCATTTACTCACATTGGAAAGTACTGCTCTGGATGTCTAAACAATCAATAACAAATTATTACAATATCTTCTTATTCTTTAGCTGAAAGCTTATTTTAATATGCTTTTATAATATGCTTTAATCTGGTCCATGAGATGGAAAGGAAAACAGTTAAGAATAACTGATAGCATGGGTAAGTATAAATATTATAATAGAGTAATACTGTATTAGCAAAAATCATCTCACTCAATGTTCAAAACAACCTCATAAGGCAGTTATTAATTCATCTAAATTTTATAAAAGAAGATTCTGAGTAATGTGCCCAACGCACCCAGATAGTAAGTAGTAAAGCTGGGTTTCAAATCTAACTGTCCTAAATACAGAATCCATATTCTAATAATTTCTCTGAAACATACTTCACTGTGGCCCAGAGAAGCAGATCATTTGCACAGGTAGAATCTCAATTAATAAGAATGAATGTGGACATACATAATAATTACATAAAACTACTCTGAAAAATATAGAACTCATAGACATGTCTTGTTCATCATTTTTTATGCTCACTCTTGATATTTTTGCCATTATAGAACCTTTCCACTTTTATATGTTTCTTTCTCTCTCCACTAAGAAATTTGATGACCAGGACTGGTTTTTTTTTTCTTCTCTATCCTGAAGTAACTGCAGAGACAACATATTCAAATGGTGGCATATTCTGTAAATAGTTGAAAATAATAAAATGTGTCTGCTATCAAAGCACTACTTTATATTACCTTTGGTTTAACTATGAAAAGATTATTCATACATTAATTCCTAATTCCAAGATATAAAGTGTATTTTTGTTTATAAGTGAACAGTACACATTTTTATTGTTCTTTCTCCCTACTGCATACTTTTCAAAGTGCTAATGTTACGTTTCTCCAAATCAAATTCTTTTATGACACATAGTATTTAAAGACCAAAAAGAAATCATAGAAAAGGTACTAGACTTAAAGACTGTGAGAAATTGCTATAATATGGAATGTCAACTTTTAGGAAAAGTACACTTGTCATGCTTTGCTTTCAGAAGGCAATAACAAAGCAATGAGTATGGCGTTTCTTCAGCACTCTGTAGCTTTTTTAATGTCTTAATAACCTCTGTAAAATCTCTGACTGTGGAAAAACAAGAACAAGCCACAGTATCATTTTCCTTCACCTCATACACACTTGTTGGGCTGTTACTTTCCTAGATATTTGAAAGGGAGGAAAGTCAAGATGGAGTAGCTGTCACTAAAGAGAGCAGTCATTTTAGCATCGCTTAGCTTTGTCATGCTTTTTTAGTAGTACATCTTAACTTAGTCTCTAATCATTTACAAAAGACAAAACTGGTTCTCCAAAGATAGATACTGATGATTGCAATGCCCCAAATATGCTTTGTACTGATTGTTCTTTTCTGGTCCAAGTATTTGTACTTAAGCCATAAACCAGGCTGACCTATCCATTGTGATTAGCCTTCCATGACAGCCCACCTGCCTATCACCTGGAATCACAAGACTGATTGCTGTGACAATGGCAAGGACACAAGACCGGTGTTATCAATAGTTAGGAATGCAGCTGCTGGAGACTTTTTTAAAACTCTGTTTCCTTGTTAAAACTTTAAAGCCCTCCTTCCTCAACCACACGCCATGCTGCTCTTAGCCTGTCAGCCAGATTTAGACCCTATCCTGAATGTGAAGAAACTCTTTTGCTTTGTCTTTGCAATTTTTTGTTTTATTCCCATGGCACTGACCTACCTCATCTCAGTTTACCCTAACAATATGGAAGACTCAGGAATGAAAAGGACAAATGAGACCCATGTTCCCAAGGAACTTATATTTGACAGGAGGAGACAGCCAGTAAAGAGAAAAACAAACAAATAAATAAGATGTCCAAATGTGGTAAGTGCCATGAGGAAACTACAGATAGTGCCATGAGAAATAGAATTGCATCCAGAGGTTAATTGTGTGAGTGACAGTGGAAGAGATGCACATGAACAACTAACTAATGCTCAAGTCAGGTGGCCAGCAAAGGTACCTTTGAAGAAGGTGTCACAAAATGTGACTAAAGACTAGCAAGGGTCAGTCATGTGCATACCAAGTGCAAAGGCCCCAAAGCAGGAATGAGTTTCCATGGAATGCCCAAGATACCAAAAAATAGCTTGTTTGGTAGAATACTGAGCAAAGCCACCAGAAACTGATATAAATTTGGGATAAGAAGAGATCACATGGGATTGATCACAATATAAACAGCCAAGGCAAGGAGAATGATGGAGCCCTAGTACCAACAGGAAACCGTAAGTGTTCTCAATGCAGGGTGGCACAGATCTTTTTATATTAAAAATGGCAATGCTATTCTTACTGGTCGGAGGACATGAATTATAGAAAAGCAAGGGAAGGAGAAGAGTCTGGTCAGTAATTTGTATAAGGGTAGTTTAATTAAAAGATAAGAATGGAAAAAGTAAAAAGAAGGATCCAGGATATGTTTTAGAGGAAAATTTGACATAACTTTCTAAAGGATAGGAGGTGAGGGGTGAGTAAAAGGGTGGACGTTCTATGACTAAGTGAGAAGAAGTTATGCCAGCAAGCTGAGTTTCATTAATTGTGAGTTTTTTTATTAACACATGGGTCAAGAGCAGACAAACGCCAGGAAAAACTCTTGACAAATTGGTGTAGTTTGGGACAAGCTTTTATAGGTAAAATTTGTAGCATTGGCTACATAGCAACTTAGTGACCATAGCAACTATTAACTAACAACTTGGCAACCAAAATGGGAACTTTTGATTGTTAGGAGTTTTGATTAATTTCATGTCCTATGTATAACCAGTGTCCAGAAAGTCCCTGGGGTTCTGCCATTAAGATATAGTTTAAAGCAGTTACATAGAGACAAGGAAGAGGAATCATTACACAATGGAGTTACCTTTGTTAGGTAACTAACAGAATATAAGAACAAAATATGAAAATGTAACAATGGGGTTTTGCAAAGCGTAACATTTGATTTCAGTTAAAAAGGCATACAATTACATGAAACTTATGGCTAAGGAGTTCTGTAACAGTCAGCAGGAAATGGTCAGCATGACCTGCCCAAAGGAGACAAAGCTGGGGGTCTGTGGTCATGGGAATGTTACTATAATCACAGGTAGGCACTAGGGAGTGATTCTGAGGTCAGGCAGGTAACTAAGATGGAAGCTTTAAACAAAATGGAGTAAGCTGGTTAATAGTATCTGCTAGCAATTTGACTTTATTAACTGATTTAGCTCGTTTCATTCCCCCCTTTTAGTTGTGCATGAGTCAATTTGTTGACTCTTCAGTTAAAGAAAGGGAATTATAATGGGTTCTGGTATACAGAAGTTTTACTGAGTTGATTCACTTCTTGACAAAGTTAACAAACCAGTTTAAAATGCAAGATACCAGATCTGGAAGATTTACTTTAAACTGGATTGGGTTTGAGTTAGGGGTCCAATTTTGGACAGCTAAAACTTGTCCTGAAGTAATGGAACTTAAAGCAAAAGCATCAGTAGTATGATAAGCTGAACCCAAAGGGGTGCTGCTAGAATAAACCAGGGCAAACTTATTTTAAGCATAATAATGCAATAATACATCTAGTACATGAGAAATAAAACAGTGTTAACAGAACTTTCTTGCAGCATGGCCATTCTGCAGGAGCTACAGTAAGCAGTGCTGCTCCAAATTCTAGAACAAGTGGGATAACAAAAAGGAGAGGCAGCTGGGTTCGGTGGCTCAGCCTGTAATCCTGAGCTTTGGGAGGCCGAGATGAGTGAATTGCCTGAGCCCGCGGGTTTGAGACCCGCCTGGGGAACTTGGCGAGATCTCATCTCTACATTAAGTCAAAAAATTAGCCGGGTATGGTGGCGCACGCCTGTAGTTCCAGCTACTTGGAAGGCTGAGGCGGAAGGATCGCCGGAGCCCAACGGGTTAAGTCTACGGTGGCCGGGAGTGGCCACTGCACTCCAGTCTGAGTGATAGAGTGAGACTCCAACTCAAAAAAAAAAAAAAAAGGAGAGGCAAGGGATGAGTGCATTGCATTTAGTTATGGTCAAAGTCTCATGGTTTCTGCTGTGTTGGCTGGTCAGGTGATGTAGGACGATGGGCTCAGAGGGTGATCTTGAGGTTTACAGTCCAGTTGTTGTTTGGGCAGAGGGGCACATCAGCATCCCAGCCGCAGGCTTGGCTGAGCCAGGCTTTGGCGTCCGCAGCTTCCTTGACTTGTGAATGATGAATTCAGGTTGGTATCCCACCAACCTTGAATGACGTTGGGGTGGTGAGGATGACTTCATATGGTCCTTTCCAGGAAGGGCTCAGTTCTTCTTTCCGGAACTTTTTGGCATAGACCAAATTTCCAGGCTGAAACAGATGACATGGTGTGGTTGTTGGAGTTGGCAGTACAGCACAGACATTGGTGTGGACAAGGTCCTATAAAGACTGGAGATACTTAAACAGAGATTAATTAGTAAACTCTTCAAGAATAGGATCCCACAAATGGGGTAACAGAGGAGTGGGTCTCTCAAACATGAGTTCATAGGGAGTAAGCCCAGCCTTACACGGGGTACATCTAGCTCAAAGGAGAGCAAAAAGTAAGAGAATTACCCATTTTTCACCAGTTTCTATTATTAATTTAGATAAAGCATTTTTTAGAGTCCGGTTCATGCGTTCTACCTGTCCAGAGCTTTGTGGTCGGTAAGCACAATGCAGGTTCCATTTGATGTTCAGTGCTTTACTAACCAGCTGTACTATGGACGAGGTGAAGGCAGGACCATTGTCTGAGCCAATAGAAAGAGGAAGCCCATACCTAGGAATTATTTAATTTAACAACTATTTTGCCACCATAAGGGCAGTTTTATTTATTGTGGCAAACGTTTCTATTCATCCCGAAGAAGTGTCTACTAATACCAGTAAATAATTATATCCTACATGTGGAGGTTTTATTTCACTATAGACTATTTTCCATATTTCACCAGGGCTTAATCCTCATGCCCTGATTCCTGGAAGGGGTTTCGGCCCTCCCTTGGGATTGACACGGGCACAAGCAGGACACATTAAAGTTGCTGAATTAGCTTGGTCTTTTAAGTTGTTGATAATATAAAAACGTCTTAACAGTTCGGCCATTTTGGTTCCTCCTAGGTGGGTGGTAGAGTGGAACTGTTTCATTAATTTTTCTGCAAGAACTTCAGGTAGGACAATTCTAGAGTCTTTAACCCACCAACCATCAGGTTTCTTGTTAGCTCCTGCCAGCTCTGCAGCCTCTTCTCTCTGTGTATCTGGGCTACTGTGGGAGAGAAGGAACTGGAAAAATTTTAGCTGATAAAATAGTTACGGGTTCATTTGGGAGTTCTGCTGCTTCCTGAACTGCCTGGTCTGCCAGGCGATTTCCAACTGTTTCTAGAGTGTCAGCTTTTTGGTGATCTTTACAATAATATAACAATTATTTCTTTAGGGAGCCAAATTGCTTTCAAGAGGGCTAATATTTTTTCTTTATTTTTGATAGTTTTACCTGCTGTGGTGAGAAGGTCACATTCTTTGTAGATTATGGCATGTACATGAAGTGTAGCAAACGCATACCAGCTGTCAGTTAAGATGTTTACTCGCCCAGCTCAGGGCCTGAGTTAGAGCAATTAACTCAGCCTTTTGAGCAGAAGTACCCTGAGGCAGTGCCTGTGACCAGATTACATCATGAGCTGTAGTTACCACTGCACCAGCCTTATGGACACTGTTTAGTACCAGGCTGCTACCATCCGTGAACAATTCAGAATTAGCCTGGCCCAGAGGAGTGTCCTGAAGATCAGATCGGTTGGCCTGGGTGATGTCCAACACATCCTCTCAGTTATGCACCAGCATCTCTGGATGGTTGCTGGGTTGAGGCGTTGAGTAGGAGAGAAAGTTAATCAGGGCTGGTCTTGTAGTAGACACTGATACTGGATAATACATGTGTTTGACATTCAAAGGCCAGAGGCTCCCCGGAGCAGAGTCTCACCAGCATGGGGAACAGTTAAAGCCAGGTTCTGGTGAAAGTTAACTTGTGTGTCAATTTAACCAGCAAAGTCATGGCTGCAATGGCTCAAAGACAAGAGGGCCAACCAGAAGCTACTGGGTCCAGTTTCTTTGACAAATAAGCCATTGGTCTTCTCCATGGCCCTAGGTTTGGAGTAAGGACCCCTTTGGCAATTCCTCATTGTTCATGAATGAACAAAAGGAAAGGTTTGGTAACATCTGGAAGGACTAGTGCCAGGGCTTGAGTTAGAGCTGTTTTAAGCTGCTGGAATGCTTGTTCCTCAGCAGCAGTTCAATTTAGGGATGGGTCTCCTGCTGTGGCCAAGTACAAGGGTTTGGCAATTTCAGCAAATCCTGGGATCCATAGCCGACAATACCCTGCTACCCCCAGGAATTCCTGTACCCGTTTCTCTGTAGTTGGCATGAGAACCTGAAGAATAGCTTTTTTCCGGGCCGAGGTTAGGACTTTTTTTTTTTCCAGGTGGGAAACTTTAGTTGAAATATTCTTATGATAGTGGGAAACGGGGTGAAGATCAGTCTTCTGTGCTTACTTCTTGCTGTAGAGATTTTTTTTTTTAAAAATCTATTTCCAAGGGCTCAAATAGGAAACAGTGGGACTTTAACTGAATAGTATTTGGATTTTGTTTTTTTTTTGAGTTGGTGTCTCACTCTGTCACCCAGACTGGAGTGCAGTGGCCGCTCCCGGCCACCACAGCCTCGACCTGCTGGGCTCCGGCGATCCTTCTGCCTCAGCCTTCCAAGTAGCCAGAATTACAGGCATGTGCTACCACGCCCGGCTGATTTTTTGATTTATTGTAGAGATGAGGTCTCGCTGCCCAGGCGGGTCTCGAACCCGCGGGCTCAGGCAATCCACTCACCTCAGCCTCCCAAAGGCACGGGATTACAGGCTGAGCCACCGAGCCCAGATAGTATTTGGATTTAATAAAATATTAAGTGAGAACATAGATGAAATTATTAAGCAAGCAATGATGAAAAAAGCTATTGCCTTAGAAATAATACTGGAAAGTGAAAGTAGTCCCACAAACTACATGCATGGCTAGCCAAAACGCTCAATTTACCAACATAATATGAAATATTTTCCTGCAACCATTTACAACTGTGCTTTAACAAGGAAACATAGCCACCTAGACAAAGTCTGAAGAAAACTTGAAAACATTAGAGACGTGTAATTAGGTTGTAGCCAAATTGAGAACTTAAAGCAGGTAAACATTGGCAAGTTATACTTTTACAACAATTGATAAACCCAGATTATTTTGTTAATTATTCTGTGTTGGATTAATAATCTTTGTGCCTAGAAGGAGATTTTGAAATCCGTAAGCAACTTGGCAGTGAAAAGCATTATAGCTGATTACAAACCACTGTCAGTGAAATTAATTTGCCTGGCCTGCAGGCAATTCAGAAGGGGGTGAGGTAAGTGTGATTCCTGAAGCTTGTTTTTTTTGTTTTTGGGTTGTTGTTTTTTTTTTTTTCCCTTCCTCTGTTGTTTAAAGGAGGAAATTTTTATTATATAATCCAGGGGACTGGAGGTTGAGAAGTCTGTGACTCCATATTAAATGACAAACAGAAAAAAAAGCACAATGACAAACAAGACATGTCTGGACCAAGTGAGAAAAGTTATGGATCCCTGGCACAGCCTCAGGGCAGAAAACCAGAGGACTCGATTCAGCCAATGTCTTGGCCAAATGAATAGTGTCTAAAGACTTAGCTCATTTCAGAAGCAGGGATGGCCCAGAGTTTTGGTCCAAGCAACTTGTTAGATGAGGGAGTGATTTACTTACGTGGAGAAAACTAAAGGAGAAAGACAACTGTGGTGCTGGATATTGATTCTGAAGTTCTGCTTTTGAAACGTTCATTTTAAGATGATTTTTTATTAAATACCCAATGGAGATGATGAATGGGCTCAAGGGATAGATCAGGGCTAAAGATATAAACTTGGAAGTCACTGACACACAATTGGTATATAAAGCTGTGGGACCAGATGTGATCACCAAGAAAAGCTGAGGTGGGGATAGAGAGAAAGAAATGGGAGGTGAGAGGAGGGAGGGAGGGAATGAGAGTGACAAGATTTGGACTGAGTAGTACTGGGTCCTGCAGCATTTAGGGAATGAGAAAGCAAACAGATTCAGCAAAAAAACACTAATGAGGAGTGGCCAGAGAAGTGGAAGAAGAAATGTAAATTTATGATTTCCATATGTGGAATCTTGACAGGTAACAATTTAAAAACAATAACCAAAAAGTAGTACTCTGGCATTTTCACATGCATCTTTACTTTAATAGCAACTTCAGTGACCCATATCATAGAACAACTTGTTCACTGACTAGGGTTGGGTGTAAGCATCACTTGTCTAGAATAATTTCTATAGTTGCTTTGTTTTAACAAGAAAATCAAGCAACCCCACCTCATAAGCACACTTTCCTGCAGGTTATCAAATGTTGTGCCCATCTACGGAGAATTGTAACATAATCATGAAGTGGATCTGCCTATTTCCACATTGCAAGTGCTGGTCTTGCTGTCACTACACTCCATAATTCTTCACTGTTATCATATTCAAGGTCACTCTTTGTAACAAATAAACTTAAGTTAAATCTCATGCACTGTATTGTTATGGGATTGCACAATCTTGCAAAAAGTATACATTTCTCATCTTCTTTTTGTTTCATGAAACCACTAGATTTTGCTATGGTTTGCCAATTCACTGTGCATTCCTTTTTCAGAAATGCACATAACGATTAAACAATACTTATTCCAATTTTTGAGTCATGAATTTTAGATCCTTTCTATTATCACCAGGCATCCTATTTCACAAAACTCAGTTTATTAATGTTTATCCTCTCTCTGATTTACCTCTAAACCAAATAGAAAACAACTAATTTTTAATGTAGTCACCTATTTACTTTTGTATTACCTTTTTATAAAAACTCTTCTACTTAACTGTTAACATATCAAGGGCAGAACTGTGTCTTACTCATTTTTATATCTTTTACCTTAGCACAATGTTCAGTGCAAAGTACATGTTTAATAAGTATTGAGTAAATTAGTGAATTAAAGAATCTACTAGATTAGTTAACTCTTCATTTTAAGTTTGATAAAAATAATAAAGATATCAAAGACTGTTTCATTATATTTTGAATTAGACTCTTAGGAGAAATTTTCCTATTGTAAGATTCATCAGTCTCTCAAACTTTCCTACTTCCTCTTTTATTTGGGTTTATAAATTTCATTAGTGTGCTAATATAATAACAAACTATTGTGAGTAACAATTGCCATTCAATTAACCTATGCTCTTTTTTAATCTTCAGAAACTAGCAATGTTATAAAATCAATAGCAACATTAAACATGGGTTCTTTCCTTTGTTCAGTGCAGCAAATACTTCTTATATTTTAACAAAATTTATAGTCCCTATAATAATCACAGAAAGGACATAGGAAACTCTGTACCACTATTTTTACTAGTCAACTTTATAATAACTTCAACAATAAATTCATCATTTTAAATCTACTAAACTCAGTGCAAACAGTTAAATATTAGATCTAAATCGTTTTCAAAAATTATAGCTGAGTTTCAGTGATTCTGTCACTTCTGATAAATGCACCAGCAATCTAAAGGGTGCAAAATACTTGACTTAAGGAAATGATGTTTGGGGCATCATGTAACATATACAAAGGGGTTGCTTCTGAATATATTGCCATGTGGCACAAACTTCTCATTCCCAAACAGCATGAGCATCAGTCTGTGCCCACCTAACACCTTCTAGATAAAGACGAATACTGCCTGGTTGTAGATCATAAAGACTTTATTCCAATGAGTAAAGCTGGGTATACAGTATTTTTTTCTACTTTTTGTAGAAAAAGTCATGTCAAATACAATCCAAGGAAACTATGTACTGATTATCTGGGTCACAATTCTCTGGGTCATTAGGTCAGCAGAAGTTCTAGGAATTCAGTTTGAAGAGGGCTTAGGAATTCAGACTGAATAAGTTACTTGCAAAATATTAATTGGCAGGTTAACATTAGAGTTAGAATTTGAAATTGAGAAATTTTAATTTCTGATTTTGTTGTATACTCTTAACAGCATAATTTAATATTGGATCTGTTGTATAGTTTCATAGTAAATAAACATTATTTATACAAAAGGAAAGGAAGCAAAAACTAATTCCAACTATTTCTCCATGGGTCTTCCCTTTCAATAATAGAAAAAGACAGATTTTTAAAATTTACTTTTTCCTTTTTCCTGGTATAATCAACAACTAACCCTTACTTTTCTTTCAGTATAATTTTCTCTGTCTTTATATAATGTGTTATAACATAATGTACTATTTACTTAACTTCAAAGTAGAATTTGATTGAGAAGATAAGTATAGTTAAATTCCAAGTAACATTCTCTCTTATTTTACAACAATTAGAATGCATTAAAATAAAGACTTGATTCATGACACAGCTCCTAACAAATTGTTAACAAATGTATGATTACTATAATATCACCACTGAAAATAGTTTATTTCTTACATTCTTAAAATAACTGCACAATAACATAGAAAGTTTATTTAATAGCTGCTCAGTCACAAAATCCATAATACTCATAGGACTTCATTCAAATGAAGTATTTCCAAATATATATTAACTAATGAAATAAAAATGGTGATTGTAAACATATCCATATATCACCAATATTCTACTTACTCAGACATGACTGATCATGGCTACTTTCAGGTTTTATCTAGTTGTGAAAAAATTTAGTATTCATAGTTAAAACAAACAGTAAATAGAGTTCTGTATACATAGGAGGGTTGAAATTAACTTATTGTCCCAGAAGCAACAAAACTTAATGAGAAATAAGCTCATTATTCTTCCATACATAGAAAAATACTTCAACCAATTAAACCCTTATTGGGAGTCTTTGTTGATGGGAAAATAGAAAACTGCAACAAAAGAATGTTACTGACCTTGACTGTGAATGTTTTCACTTCATTAGAAATTCATAGCCATTAAAGGTAATGATCCATCTTTGGTCACATATGGCATAACCAAGATTATCACTGAATTATGAATAAGTTCTATGTACCACAATTTGGTGTTTAAAAATTCATTGCTTAAAATTTGATTTTAAATTATAAAATCTTCTGGAATCTTTGCTGCTTTTAATGACCAAAATTAATTTCCTGCGATTAATATATATAAAGATAAACATTCAAAAGTTGTACTAGTTTTGCTCATATAGTATCGGTCATTGCCTTGCTAGACTCTGGTGTGACTGTATGATCTTTGAGCCATGGCAGTTGCCATTCTTCCTGGCTTTGGCCCCCTTCCCTACCTTGGGGAGGCAAATATTTTCTTTCTCTCTCTCTGTCTTTCTCTAATTTACCTTTAAATAAACCATATTTTCTAATCTAAAAAAAGAGAGAAAGTGTAAATAATCTAACATGGACTCATTTCTCCTGACAGCTTGGAAGTTAAAGCTTAAGATTTTAAAAACACCATAAACGTTCCTTAAAATATTTTTGGATTCCTACGAAGAAAATATTGCTGACATTCATGATATTATCATACTTCTTTCCTTCTGTGGAATTTAAACATAAAACAGAGACCGAAAATATGATAATTTATATGATGAGAACTGTTTTGTAACTGTTAATCATGTTATTCATGGCCTTTATTTAATAACTAATATTCAAAGAGATCTAATTGCTAACTACAACTTTTGCATATGCATTTTTTGAATACCACGTGATTTTTGGACTTGCATGGGTTTTTTTTGGGGGGAGGTGGAAATACTTGTATGTGCTGTCCAAACTCCTGAAAACATCATGTTAAGGCTGGGCTCACCTTCTCAGGTATTTCCTGATGTCCTGTTGTCACTGTCTGCCTGTAGCAGTTTCGCTGTTTCACCACGTGGGGAGGTGGGAGTAGGCTATGGAACTTCTGTTAAAAAAAATTAGAAAACTTTAAAAAATAATATATTTATTTTAGACTTTCCAAAACACACTTAAGTGAACTAGGTGTAGGAGGTTATGAATGGGTAGAGGCATTAGTATGAAGGAATAGGATATACTGATGGAAATTTACTGATAGAAATTTACACATAGATGTAGAAGAGGAGAGGTCAACACATGGACACGTCTATGAAGGAAGTGCATGTGAAGGACTACATATTGTAAGTGAAAACATGAGAACTATGAATATAGCTCAATCAGTCAAGTCTTCAATAACATTCACTGAGTATCTTTTCTTTCTGAGAACAATATACTATAGCAAATCACTGAACACTCTGAGCTTAACACTGATTCATCATTCAATTCTGCTTTAATATTGCTGCCCAATAAGTTGTTAACACAGACAAGTTAGGACCAGCTCTAGGGACAGTAATCAGGAAGAGAAGGCACAGTCAAGCATGTCATGGAAGATATAGACATCTCAAGTAAATAAAAAATGCTAAGTTCCAGTAGGCAGTTGTGCTCAGCCTGTGAGACTGCACTCAATTCACAAATGCAACGTTGTTGCTGCCAGACTGTGTCGCCCCTTATTCCTGTCTTTCACCTTTGGTAACATGCTCCCCAAACACTGAAGTTGCTGTACTTGAGACTTCTTCAAAGTAGGTATGACTAAAAGGATAAGAGCTTAAGTTATTCAGTGTGCTCAATTATTCACTTATTCTTTTATCAGCTACTTATAGAGTACGATGTGAGTGCTAGGATGCAGAAATGAATGAAAAGATCCCCTTCTTCAAGGAGCTTTCATCAACAAGGGTACCTGCATAATGAACATTTGTATCCCTAACCCTGAATTGTACCCCACATATTTATAATAAAAATAATAAGTTTAAAAAAATCAGTTTAGGTTGGGGATTGAGAAAGAGAACAATATTCTCAGCTTCTTGGCTGCTTCTCATGTTATTAGTGACTTTCTTCATCAACAATAACTTTGAAAATTTAGTAGAAAAAAGCAAAAGTATACATTTGAATAAGCTCAAGGCAATTAACTTCATCATTTATCAACTCATGAATACACTCAACAAATATTCATTGAGCACTAAGTATGTGCTAGGAACTTTTCCTTTTCTTGGGAATATGACAGTGAATAAAATGCCCAGAATCCCTGCATACATTTGTATTGTATACACATGATTACAGGAAACATCCCTTAATAATAAATTATAACATCTGAATGTAAAATACTAATTAAAAATAATAATCTTATGAATAGCATTATCTGAGCACTATTTAATTATTTCTCAGTATTAATTTTATGGCTAAAACAACAAAATAAACAAACAAAAGTAAGGAAAACTATCAAATTTTCCAATTATATGTCACATTAAATGTACAATGAATATTCCTAACATTGTTGAAAAAAATCATATACTTATAAAGCTATAATACTGAAGTAGAAAAAATAATTGACAACACTTACGTTCTGTATATTCATATTTCTGAAGGAATTTACATACTTCTGTTCTCTCCTCTACCCCCCCAAAAACTTTACCAAATAAAAACTATTGAAAAAAGCCCTAAGGGCCTACAGAAGAAAATGTAGATTTTTCTCTTGAACACTGCTTCATTCTTTAATACCAAGACACTAAAGAATGGTGGTAGACATATGGTTTCCATGTACAGACTCACTGTGTAACTCCAGGCAAGGTACTTACTTCTTTGTACTTCTCTTTTTTCATCTGCCAAAGGGAGGGTAAAAAATGTACTTGATTCATAGGGTTAAAATGGAAATTAAATAAGCTAATATATGGAAATACTTTTAAACTTTTAAAGTACATAAGCACTCACAAATGTTTGCTGTTGTTTCTGTTATTAAGTTGGGAAAGCACAGCAGTAAAATGCATGTCAGAATCTTTACTGACAAGCGTTCTTGGAACACTTTGAGTGAAGAATTCTGAGCCAGAAACTCAAACTTGTCATTAATCTAGGTGTCAAATATTCTCCAGGCAATACAGCCACGGACCAAGCTGCAACAGTTGGAACTCATAGGTTGCTCCTCAAGGCAAAGTGAAGGAACCACATTCTATGTCCACTGCCAGAGTTCCCTGCATTTACAATTGCCATTGCTTTTTACATTTTGACAGGAAATGGCTTTGCATAGTGGAGAAATTATTACCAAACCATTCCAGCCATAACTTATGATCTTATTCAGCAATAGAACTTTCTCGCCAACTACAAGCTGAACAATTCCTTCCTTCATTCCCACTATGTATTTCAAACAAGGCCAATCAAACCAAAGAAGAGGTTTGCAAATTATCTGGTAAATATTTGAAATAAATAACTGAAGTATCTTTTAATTATCCAGAGTATTATTATCCATTCAAAAAGGAAAAGGTCTACACTTTAAGTTTGGCATTGGCTATTGGAAGTATTGGAAGATGATTTGAATTTGTTAGAGGAGATAGTACCAAAGATGAATTCAAGACAAATGTATGTTTACACTTTTGGTCTTTACAGAATTAACCAGTATCCACAATCTGTTTTGATAATTCTGTCCTGAACATTTGCTTATTCGTCCCAACAAGATGTAAAAACGGTATAACTGAATTAGTTCTCGTACTCATTCCACAGTATGAGAACAGAATAATGAATAGATTTTTGAGGGAATTATGTTGAGTTTTACCAGGAATTTGCCACATTAACTTGTCTTCTTTATCTCCCATAACATATTTTTGTAAAATGTGTCACATACACAAGGTCACAGTTTGGTGATAAGAGAAAAAGATGTTTCTGTATTAAACCATCAAATTTATCTAAGAATCAAGCAAACACTTATAAACTACAAGCTACAAATATTCCTCAATTGAATCCACGTGTGTGATAGTGCTTTACTAAGGAAAACTCTGTTCAAATGTTAATCATTACCCAACTGACTGTACGAAAATTTCCTTTAGGGAAGTGATAACCTCTTACTCATCTTTACATCACCAGGCTCTGAGAATCAAAGGAGATTTGTTTATTGGCTAAACACAATTAAAACTCAGCTCTTAAGTTAGGCAGCAGAGGGCTTTTGAAATCTCAGTCCAGATTTCTTCAATGAACCATATCCCTGGATATAAGGAATTAAAATGCAGGATTCAGTCTCATTTTTAATGTCCATCACCTAAATAATCTGTTCCTACCTTAAAGAAAAAGTATTTACCAAGTATAAGCATATAACTATGCTGTTAAATTTACATAATGGATCCTAGTAATGTCTACAAAGTAAATTTTAAAATTTAATTTAATTATATAATAGATCATATATGCAAAATAAACATATGAATTAAATAAAATATTAAAATTTTGGATTATGTTTTAGTTATTTTGTCTCAAGTGTAGTCTACTACTAGTAGTAAATTATTTAATAAAGTCTTTGTGGAATTTAGGTCATGAATCTTTTAGTAATATGCTTAAATATGTATGTAGTTCCACTTTGTCTCCTAGTCTAGAGTGCAGCAGCATGATCATGGGTCACCACAGCCTTGATTTCCTGGGCCCAAGTGATCCTTCTGCCTCAGTCTCCTGAGTAGCTGAGACTACAGGTATCAGGTTCAATTAATTTTTTTTTAATTTTCTATGGAAAATTTTAAAATTTTCTATGGAGCTCCCTGTGTTACCTAGACTAGACTGGAACTCCTTGGCTCAAGCAATCCTCTCATCTCAGCCTCCCTAAGTGCTGAGATTATGGGTATGAGTCATTGTGCGAGACCTTGCTTAAATAATTATTGAAAAAAAAAATACAAAGCATGACCTTCCATAGAACAATCAAATAACACATACCAAGATTTAAGAGAAAGACGAAAACAGAAAAAAAAAAATTTACACTAATTTAATTTTGACTTAAGGTGCTACCAAACAGGCAATGATAAATCTGACTATAAAATATATTTATAAAACACCATTACACATTTTAGTTGTGCATTCTATGATTATTCAGAAAATCGGCAATTAAATATTAAAACATAATCCTTGTTTTAAAATTCATGCTTAATTGCTAGGTTTTCTTCACTTTACTTAGACACTATAGCTATGCTCCATGTGTAAACTCATGGACAAATAATTGTATTATATGTCTTTTAATTCTTGAGGTACTTCTTACTGTATGCTTTGCTTGTAATCTTCAAAAGGAAACCTGATGCCTATATATCTTTGCTCAATAAGTGTTTAAGATATAGATAATAGTACAGTTAGAGTGACTTCTAACTCAACCATCACTTTAGTAAACTCAAAAGGTAAGTTTTCAGAATCAAAATATATTCGAGTCATTTGAGTTCTCAATGTCAAAAAAATACATTCATTAGTATTCATATTAAGAAGAACTTTGAGAATTTTTAATGCAATATTCCATACATATTTCATTAAATAATGTAATAAAATAATTACATTTATTAGCACTCCAGAACTTAAGATAGCATATATTCAAAAAGAATTAAATCAAAGAATATGCATACACTGAATCTAGTTTTAGGTAAGATATTTTCAAAATCTGATTAATATTGCTCCCAGACTAAAAACCCATGGTGTCACTTTAGGCATTCAGGGTTTAAATAAATAGAGTGAAGTTTTTATATAGAATATTTCAAGGCAATATTTAATTTTGGACCAGTTGCCTTTGTAGTGCATGGGAACTTATTGAACTGGCACTAACAGACAGATTGATACCTATGAAGAAAACCTTTCCCACCACAAATCTATTCATTAAGTGGCAAAAAACTGCTTTTTCATCTGTCTCTTCCGGAAAAGTTTAGTAGTTAAATGGGTCTATGGTGCGTGCCACACACAGCGGGGATTAACTGTGGCAGAACTGCCAGAAACTAGATATCCTTATTTATGGAATGCAGGCAGGGCAGAAAAACAAGACCCAAAACCAAAGAGACCAGCACTGCATGGGGGCCTGAGAATTTGGAAAGCTAAGTACAGTGCAAAAAAGTAACTCTAGGACTGTGGGAACAGAACTGGAAATGCGGCAGCTTTCCTCAAAAGTTTAAACTATTATTATTCCAGGAACAGTCCAGAGAAATAAGAAAGAAAATGGAGTAAAAGTTTGCAGATAGTAAAAATGACATTTCTATTTTTACTTCTCTTTTAATTGGATGAGTAATGTAAGAGGAAGGACCCCCCAAAATAGAATTTATTTATAAAAACTTGTGTATTTATTCTTACATATTTAAACTTGTCACCTCCAAAGTACTCTCTGTTTGATGCAACACACCTATGGAGATGCTTTTTCCACTGCTCAAAATTTCGAAGCTGTTTAGTGCTTCTGCCAGTATTTTTTTTTTTTTCATCTCTTCCACGTCAGCAAAACATCTCCCTTTGAGAAATTTTTCATCCAGCGAAATAAAAAAGCCACTCCGGTTGAGATTAGATGAATAGGGAGGGTGGGACTCCTGGGTCGTGTTGTTTTTGTTAAATAAAACTGCTGAATACTCAGCGCAGTGAAGGCAGGTGCACTTATCAACCGTAATGAAACAGGCATACGCGCTGAAAGAATTTCCAAAAAAAAATTCACTGAAGCCGAGCACAACCTCTCACAACAATGCTCACAACATCGGTACACCGATGCCAATGGGTTCCTAGAACACTTGCCTAGCGGGAAAAATCTGTACTGCAAGGGGTTTGCCCTCCAAAAAATAATTGTTTCTCCCTTATATATACACTAACTCACATATATCTAGTTTTCAACAAAATATATTTTTTAAGTTTAAAAAGTATTTCAGATTTCATCTAAAGAAAAGTGAATAATTTGATATGATATGCATTATTTTGAGGCTTACTTTCATGCCAGTATTATTATTTTTTAAATCTTGAAACTTTTTTCTCTGAAAGCTTGGGTAAATGGTTTTTCATCCTGAGATCATCATGTTCCCATAATAATTTGGCCAAGATTCCAAAATAATGTGAAACAAAAGCCAAGTTAATTAACTAGATGAAGAATATACCAAATAATTCTTTTTTTTTTTTTTTTTTTTTTGGTCTTAGAAAATAAATTAGAGGTTACCAGAGTATGGAGAGAGTGAAATAGGGAGTTATTATCTACTGATTACAAAACTTTTGTTTGGGATGATGAAAAAGTTTTGAAAATATATAATGGTGATAGTTGCACAACATTGTGAATGTGATTAATGCCACTAAATTATGCACATAAAAATGGACAGAATGGCAAATTTTATTTATATGCATTTAACCATAATTTTTAAAAATTAATAATGTTATTTACTGAAAAAATTGCATTGTACAAACAGGTGACTTGTAGTGTATGTGAAGTTGTTGAAAAATATCTTTTTATGAAAGAAAAGAAAATTTTTTGAGAAGATATAATATTCCTAGGATAACTCACCAGCTCTCTTTTGAATATAAAGAGTTTAAATTATCTAATTTTCTTAAAAGAATATTGAGACCATCTGGAGAAACTCTTTGCTAAACCTTTCTGATTCTAGAAGAAGTATAACAGGAAAGAAGTTTCCAGTTTATACTCCAGAAATCCACCAGAAATAGGTTAATCATAGATTATTTGCTGTGGGTCAAAAATTAAAACAGAACCAGGAAGAAAAAAGAGATGCGAGATGAAACATTATCTAGGGGTTAGAGAGAACTAATAATTATCATGGTACAATTTAAAAAAGACATACAGTTTTATATTTGAAAATAAGTGAGTAACAATGTAGCCTAATAGAAATATTCCTATAATCAATAGATTTAAATGATTATATTCAGTACATTAATTACTAATAAGTGTTGTAGCCATTTTTTCTAACACTAAAATGCTTGCAAAATTTTGACTGTTAAGTAGTAAACAAACCATCACCTTGTAAACATGTGTATACTTTTGTTTTTCTTTTGTTTTCACATTAGTTGGATAGTGTTGTATTAACGATTATTCACTTCTGACTCCTATTTTAAATACCACTGGAATTATCATAAATTATGAATACCAGTGTTAGTTTCAACATTCCTAAATAGGAAGGGCTCAGAGGCATCAATCTTGTCAGGAACTAGTTTAAGAAATCTGTTTTGCATAATAAGCACATAAATTTTTAAAATTATTTTAAAGATGTGGGGTACAATTCAGGATTAGGTATACAAATGTTCATTATGCAGGTATTTAAAATAGGAGTCAGAAGTGAATAATTGTTTCCTTCACCTTTATGAGCCAATAAAAGAAGTGTCATTAGAACTATATTAAAATTTTATTTCTCCAGTGTCTTCAAAAGATATCAAATAAAGGGAAGCACATTTTTTAAAGAATATCTAGTCTAAACTAACCAACCATTATGTCTTTGACAGTAATCCAGGTTGACTTTCTGTACTCGGCACAGGTTAAGTGGCAAACACAAGGACCCAGGTCATCTAAACCTTCTCTCTGCTCTCAGTCGACCAGGCCTAAGAAAGACTAGGATGGTGTGTACATTTCTCTCCCCCATCTTTCCTCCCTCTTTGGTCTTCCCCTCTTGCTATTATTTCTGTCTACCGCCACCACAACTAGGAATCCCCTCTTCTTCCTTTTTTGGGAGGAAATTCCTGGTCAACCTGGGTTCTGAAAATATTTCGACACATACCTCTTTTTTTTTTTTTTTTTTTTTAATCCAGGGGGCAGTGCTTGCTTTCCGGATGTTTTGTTTTTTGCTTTCACTTCGTGGTTGAACTCTTTAGACAGATACTCAACCAGGTCTTCTCTCTGTGAAACTCAGCACTCAGAGAGCTAGTTGATAATAACAACCAAATTTGTACAATCAATAACAAATTGCCCAAGCGACTGTGTCTTCACTAAATCACTGTCCTGATTAGTGTTGGACACATCAGCAGGGCAGTTATAACTCAAGATAACACTAAGAAATCAGCAGAAGCCGGGTTCGGTGGCTCAGCCTGTAATCCCGCGCCTTTGGGAGGCTGAGGTGAGTGAATTGCCTGAGCTCGCGGGTTCGAGACCCGCTTGGGCAGCGAGACCTCATCTCTACAATAAATCAAAAAATCAGCCGGGCGTGGTGACGCATGCCTGTAATTCC
>NW_007254170.1:298464-326157 GCF_000164805.1 Carlito syrichta | reverse complement strand
TTTTTTTTTTTTTTTTTTAATCCAGGGGGCAGTGCTTGCTTTCCGGATGTTTTGTTTTTTGCTTTCACTTCGTGGTTGAACTCTTTAGACAGATACTCAACCAGGTCTTCTCTCTGTGAAACTCAGCACTCAGAGAGCTAGTTGATAATAACAACCAAATTTGTACAATCAATAACAAATTGCCCAAGCGACTGTGTCTTCACTAAATCACTGTCCTGATTAGTGTTGGACACATCAGCAGGGCAGTTATAACTCAAGATAACACTAAGAAATCAGCAGAAGTTCTATGACCTAATGATGATATCAGTGCATGCTGGTGTCAGCCAGTATTTAAAGAACTGCAGCATTTCCAGAACCCATTGCCAAATTTGATTTCTTTTAATCAGAGGAGACTCTGTCTCTAATTTGCATTTTTATATCTTACACTTGATACCAAAACTAGAAGACAGATGCCCTTGATTCAATAAAGGAAATGGTATTTTATTTCTAGGGATATTGCATTTCTAAATCTCCCCAGTAGTAAAGATAAAGAATTACCTGACAGGATTAGGCTAAAATCATACTTATGTCACAGAAAATAGTAAAGGCTATATAATATTAGTAGTACTATTAAACTTTTTTATGAACATAACTTTTTATAAGTTGGTATATAGGTGTGGATTTGAGAACATTCATAAACCCATACAAATCTAACATTTTTGAATTTCCCCTGCTACTGAGAACAGTCTAACACATTTTGGCCAAGAGACATGTCTCTTTGGCCACTCTTCTTTGTCACTTTTCATTCCTTATGGAGAAGAGATAACCCTTGGCTTCACAGCCATCCAGGTAATAATCTGCCACTGTTTGAACATATGGGCCCCTCCCAAGTTCAGGTGTTGGATCCTAACAACCATTGTGGCCCCAACATCACCTATTGAATCAAAAACTCTGAAAGTGTGTCCACGTAAACTGTGTTTTAGCAAGCTCTCCAGGGGACTGTAATGCATGCTGAGGTTTGAGACCACAGAAAAAGAAAACAATGGCAGGCTTTTAATAACCATAATAGTCAATAATTACCAAAGAATCCTGATTGGAACTAATTAAACCTTGAAAAAATTAGAAAAAGTAAGCTGTACAAATGAAAGTGAGAGGAATCTGTGTGTTTTCCCAGGCACATGTGTCTTCAAATTATGCATGCAAATATTATGAGGGAAAGACAAAAGAGAAATTCTCATCTCCCATGATGGAAAATCACAAAGTAATCCAAAAATTAATAAAGAGTTGCAAAAGTTCTTTATTATCTAGACATATGCAGGAAGCTTCAGAAAATCTAAAAAGCCTGAAAATAATTTATTCTGAATTACAAATTTTAAATATCTTGAGATAAAGATTTAGTTTTATATAGAATCTAATTGAATTATTATGATTACTTTAATGAAATAGTAATGATAGGAAAAGTGTGAAGTAGCAAGGATCAGAGTTTCTTCTGACATCAACAACCAAAGCAACAGGCAAAGACATGAAATAACACCACTCTCAACATCAGGCAGTGAAATCAGTAATTATTGAGTTATAAGAAACTAATGATGTATGTGAAAGGACAGACTGAGAGTGGGAAGTGATTTTTCATCTTGTTCTTAAACGCTGATGCAATGATGAGAAAGTAGAAGCTATGTTTTTAGAGAAATGCACACTTTAGGTAAAATTAACTCTGCCGACTTTGTCTTTTCAGAAACAGACTTCCTGGTGCCAGGTATCAGAGTTATCTCATAGCGACAATCAAACTTGCCTAAAGTAAAGGTAATTTACAAGGCCTAGGATATCATGCATTGGGAAAGTCATAAAACTTGTAATTACAAAAGTTATAACCGCTCAGAGGGAGAGCAGGTGGGGATTTGATCTTCCAGTAAATAGAGCGGTATCTGCAGGAAAGCCAAGGATCCCCCTAAGTTACCCACTGGGAATGCCTAGGAGATAAGGGGAGGTGCATCATCCATTAGCTCTAAGGAATGTCATTCGGGAAGGTGCAGGAGAATTAGAATCCTTGTCACACCCTTCTCTAGGGGCCATGATAATGTGATAGTGCATCTCTGTGTCACAGGTTTTCCAAGACATCCACAGGTGGTCGATAAGGAAGTCACGGTAGTCATGTGCAACATCTCCAAGGAAAAGGATTTAAGCCAGGGCTTTGGGGGGCTACGACACCACACTCACCCAGAATGTAGGCCCACTCCCTGTCTGTGGGGAGTCAAGCTTTCTTAAATAAATCTTATCTTCTTTCACCTCTGTGGATTGCTATTCTTTGCATTTACTCGAATTTCTGGGGTTGCCAGCGGGCACCTCCGGCTTGCTAGCTCCAGTGGTGCTGCGTCTCCGCGCACCTGTCTCTCTCCATCCATCTGCCCTCACCCTATCTGTACTCTAACAGTATGCTCTAAAACATGCTTTATTCTCTTACTTGGAAAAAGATGCAGGAACAATTTATAGAGAGGGAAAACCTAGGTTGAGCCACCTATTCCCTCTAAGCTGGGAGACAGAGATGAGACTCCAAGAAATCCAGGGAGCCTAGGGTTTGTGTGGCACAGTGCCAAGATGAGAGCTACACAGAGGGAGTCTGGACACCTGCAGAGGGTCCTAATATTCAGTTGAGTCTTAATGAGATAATGTACATGAAAAATTAACCAATGCTAGCTAAAACCAAAACCTTTGGAAGGAATAGAGAAGAAAAGTGTCTGTCGTTCATAAGGGCTCTACAAGTTTTCCTTGCTTGAATGACAAAGCAAAACACTTATAAATCAGTGGATGCTGATTAGAGTACTAATAAGGTTCTGTCTAAATAGGGAGAGGGCAATGTGCATATGTGAAAATAGAATGGGTGAAATGAAGTCCAGGTGAACCATATTTGTAAACATATGGTATTGTTATAATCATTGAAAAAGAGGAATCAAAAGATTTTATACTTAAACACATTAGTTGGTTATACTTCATAAAAGAAGGAATTCCACTTACAAAAACCAGGGAAAAAACCTTTAAAACTAAACCTAACAAGAAACATATAAACCTTTATGGTATAACTTTAAAATAATTTCAAAAGACTCAAAATTAGACTTAACAAGTGGCAAGCACTATTATGATGATGGATATGTAATCATAAAGAAACCAGTTCTTCCCAAGATATTACACAAATGTAACGCAATCTCAAGAAAAATACCAATAAATCATCTTTGGATTTTTTTTTTTTTTGGAGGCGAGGAGTGTTCCTGGAGCTGAACAGGTTGATTTTGAAGTTCGCACATTCAAATAATAACAAGGAGAATAGCCTATAAATTGCCAGGGTTAGTGGAGTACAGTAAGAGTCTAAACTAATGAAAAATTAAAACCTACAGCAAAAATTTTATATTTCAGATAATTTTATAGTGACATGTACAGAGACACACAGAGAAATCAAAGTAGCAATGAAATAAAATAGCAAATCTAGCTAATACCTAAGTACACATGGAATTTGTTATATAATAAAGATGTGAAAAACAGGAAGGAAAAGATGGATATTTATATAAATTAAATTGAAGCATCTTGGAAGCATTTGAAAAAGAAATGAAATTAGGTAACATTACAGGCCATCATCTGCTTTAATGCACAAATGATAAAAAATTAACTGTGACAGCAGAAACATTTATAGTACATTAAAAACAAGAAACACAGAAATCTAATTGGGAAACAAAATACAGAAGTACTAAATAAAAAGATTCCTACAGTCAGGTCTGTAACATTGAAGAATTTCTGTTTAAATAAAATCACCATAATCAAAGTCAATAGGAAAACAAATAAATTACTTAGAAATGTCCCATATATGTGTATATAGACATATACATATATAAATATGCATATATAGGCATGTATGTGTGTTCTTAAAATTGAGAACCTGGGAGAAAATTAGACAAAATATAATTATAGTAACAAAAAAGGAAATCCAAAAGGCCTTTAACTATATGAAAATATATTCTATCTCACTAATAATGATATAAATTAACAAGGATGTATGTATCATTTCTCACCTACACGATTGCAAGTATAGAAAAGTTTGACAATGTACTCTGTTGGTGAGATTGGAGGAAACAAGTTATTTCAGGTATCATTGGTGAAAATACACTACACTACCTCTTCTGAAGAGAGTAAATTGGCCACATTAAATAAAATTAGAGATGTACTTATATGTTTGACCTTCCAGGACAGTAATACAAAAATATTCACCCACTAAGGTGAGATAACATTTTCACGAGTTTGTTTACAAGGGCATTATTTGAGATATAAAGAGATAGCTAAATCCACTTTGATAATTGGCCTAAAAAGCTTTCTCTGTTAAAAATCATGCAAAATCACTCACATGTCTTGTGGAATGTGAAACAACGCTAACTGCGATCTAGAAATACTTTCAGTCCCACTTCTGAATTCCTACCCCCAGTCCTGCCTACCCCCACATAAGAGAACCACTTTAATTACTGGTGTCTTCCGTACACTTCCAAAGCATTACATCACACACTCTCACCTTTGTAATTATGAGTGTGACGAAAGCAAGCCTGAACTTTGTACTCTTTCTGATTTTCCTCTCACCATTGCTACATCCCACCCACTGGAAGACAGAATCTTTCTGATCCTTCTAGTATGTCTGAAATGGGCTTTGAATTACATTTAAATATTTTTAAGATACAAGGTCTCTCTATGTTGCCCAAGCTGTAATGCAGATGCCAGTTAAAGGCACGGTATTTGTGCCCTGCAACCTTTACTTCCTGTGCTCAAGCAATCCTTCAGCACCCTCATGTGCCACTGTGCTGGCTCTGAATTACATTTTCTTTTTTGCTCAATAGGTATTCAGTCCCTCTTCTTCTCTAGAAGAACTAGCTGCAACTTCTGGGTGAGGGAGATGGTGAGACGGAGACTACGTTATTTAGTATTTTCAAATTTTAATTGCATTGCACTCATTTTGAGAAATATAATAGCAGTTACTACAACTATCATCAAGTGGGAACAGAGTACTTTAGCCTTTATCTAGTGTATGAATGACAAGGCTGAAAGGACATAGAGAGGAAACAAACAGCTAAGGGCTTATTGTTTGATTTTCCTACCTAGGTCCCAAGATAAGACTTCAATCCTTGATTGCAAAGGTAATGTTCTTTTACTTGTATCTATCACAAAAGTTAACATGGTAACTTTCACCCCAGAACAATTGAGATGTTTGTAATCTAAAATATGTTGATTTCCATAAATGTCACAAAGATTCAAACTCACACGTTCATCTAAATATTATTTCTTTTACCTTGAAATGAATATTTACTTTGAAATGAAGAGGATAAGGTGTTCTCTCAAGAGTAAGCAGAAATAGTGGGTCCATTCAATAAGTAGACCTACTTTAATCATCATAATCCTTGTTGGACTGATAGAAAATTATTGCATACATGGTGTTTTCATGCTTTAGAAATTTCAGAAAGGGTTTAACAAGTGCTGGCAGCCTGGTATAGACAAAAAGTCCTTCCTAAGTTGTCAACGATATGTGTCCAGGGGTTCTTACTCTAGTGGTTGTTTGTGAAAGGCACTACCTCTTGTGTTTTATTGTTGTAAGAACGAAGTCTGTGTTTCTGATGTTTCATATTATTTTCCAACAAAAAATAGACACAGGTTTTTGCTCGAACAGTAAAGGGGACCTAGTCATATAAAGAAAATTGAACTGCTTTACAAAAACTTTTATCGAGCCAATATGATCTGGCAATAAGATGTAAATCTTACTGGATGTTAACCTTTTTAATTGATTTGACAACACATCAATATATTCCACAAGTACTACTTTTGCTTGATTGTGAAAGTACATTATCAATGTGCCTGAGGGCATGTATGTGTTCATGCAAGATCTTAATATATTAAGGAGGGATACCTCTATATTTTAAAAATGCATTTGTGACAGTTTCAAATGTCCAGAATATATTTTTTTCTAAACTTCACAAACACCAATTCCGAAGAAGTATTCCTAAATGGTTCTAATTTGAATCTAAAAAAGTACAGAAAATACATTATTACCATTGTTTTAATAATCTTTTAGATAGTGTAATTATTGTACTACTTATTTTTCAGATTGATGATAGCATACTTTATTCCAGATGAAGGGGAATTTTACTTTTTCTCATTTTGCACAGTAGTTTTATTTCATTATGAATGAAAATGTTTGCAACATTAATACTTATAATAAAATAATAGAGTGTTCAAGATGCCTAGAAACATTAAAAAGTGGGTTTAAAAATAGTTTGATCTATGATTCCCAACTTGTTGGGATCACTCTACATGTTACAGATCATACACTAAAAATGTTGCCTTGAAATGACAAACTTATGTGCCCTCAGATGGGAATGCCCACTTCTCAGAAAACTGCATAATTCTTTTAAAGTATTTAGAGCCATTGAGATTATTGTTTTTTGTCTACCTATCAACTTAACATCTATCAATTCAGAATAGACAACTTTGTCACTTTTTTCTGATTTTAAACTACAAAAAATAAGCAAAACCATGGCTATGCCATGATGAAATTATTGTTGTGTGCCTGATATACTGTATCCTCAAGTACACTTTCTAATAGTGGTAATTCACTCAATAAATATGAGTCGTCTTTCTTTTCTTTTTTTTTTTTTTTAGAGTTGGAGTCTCACTCTATCGCCCAGACTGGAGTGCAGTGGTCACTCCCGGCCACTGCAGCCTCAACCTGCTGGGCACCGGCGATCCTTCCACCTCAGTCTTCCAAGTAGCTGAAACTACAGGCACGTACTACTACACCCAGCTAATTTTTTTATTTATTGTAGAGATGAGGTCTCACCAAGTTGCCCAGGCGGGTCTCGAACCCGCGGGCTCAGGCAATCCACTCACCTCAGCCTCCCAAGGTGCGGAATTACAGGCTGAGTCACCGAGCCCAGCTAAAAAGTTTTATTTCTGGTAAAATTAACAAAATTCAGTGAACCAAGAGGACATACATAATTTTGCAGAACACACTAGAAGTTACCTCTAGATTCTAAAGAAACATACCAATTGGTACAGGTTAAATTTCATATGCATTAAGTTTTGTTTAATAAGGAGACTTTTAAAAGTAATTCTTCAATATACTTGAGCTTCAAATGAAGTACATTAAAAGTTGAAAATAAAAGAAGAATATTTGGAGTATCCAAGTCCTTGACTTGAGTGGCACATGTGCAATATGGATCCAAGGAGTCATAGCAACTCTTATGGGCTAGGCTCATATTTTAAATTACCTGCCACAATTCTGTCAAATTAAAAGCCACATAAATTAGTCTTGGAGAATTTGAGGGAAACAGAGATTAAAAAAACATGTTCTGCTCTGTACTTCGTGCCCTACTCATGGTTATCCCACTCCAGGAGAAAGATTTCAGTAACTTCATTTCCTAGTAGTAATTATGGGAATTCTTTATCTATGATTAAAGGGACAGTAATATGCTGATTATATGACTATTGGTGCCAGATAAGATAAGCCAACCACTCATTCCATACATAGAAACCATATGGATCAGGTTATGAGCTGGGTAGCAGGCAAAGAAATTAAAAATGTTGAAGGTCATAGCTCACTGCTTAACAAAATAAACATTTTTCAAATTAAAAAACAAAAGAGGCTAGCAAAAGCTTTGGAAACTGAACTGAAATTGAAGTTATCACCCACAAAGATGACACAGAAGTTATGGTCTGCACTAAACTCATATACAAAAGTGAACCTGGTTATGGAATAAGTGAGGCAGCTTTCCTTATTGCAGGGAAAAGGGTTCTGCCACTGTCAGGGTATCCAATGGTAGACAGATTCTCCTAAGTAAAAAAGAGACACTCTATGTATTGTGTTATGAGCCTGGCTTTACAAAGCCTTTGCAGTTTTGTCAACTTTTAACTTCTCTTAACTGTCACATAAAACAAGGCATTTGGAACTGAAACAAAAATATAGAATAAGATATGAATACTGGAAACTTTCAAAATAGAATATGGGGGTCCTCCAAAAGGCAAGTCATATAAATATTTTCTGTAAATGAAATTAGGACATAAACCTAGCCTCTATTCCTCCTTTCTCGGTTACACTGACATCTTTGAGGAAACAGACTTTGCTCCTTGTTCTATGTATCCACCATGGAAAATGGGTCACAGGAACAAGAAAAAGATTCCACTCTGTGTGAGTTCTCCAGTGGTTAAAGATTCTCAGCAATGTCCTCCTAGTCACATCCAGGAAAGGGTAGGACTAGGTTTGACCTGCATATCGTATCAACTCTTCGTCAGGGACAGAGCCCTTTTCTCTGCCTTGTCCTGTGCCTCTTGGATTGGTGTTAGGGAATACAGCTGAAGGGGCTGTGACTCTTGATACCCTTGGTTTATCTTGGAAGAGAGGACCCAGTTTCTGTTAGTAGTTGAATATTTTCTAATTGCATGAGAATGTTCTCATGATGTATGTGTTTTCTCACTGCTTCTGGATGTCATTGGCCTGATTTCCTCTCTTTTTCCTCAGTCTCCTCCCTTTTCTGTTTTTTATTTTCTTCTTCAGTCGGTCGAAGGCAAGATGGAAAGCACGACAGCTGAATCCCTCACTGACCCCATGTTCCATGTTTCTTTAGCACCTCCGTCCTGGGAAAGACCCGACAGCAGGCAATGCACCTGAAGCCACTTGCGATGACTACCAGCCATTCGGGCGTCTTGGCCCTGGGACAACCCTCTAGAGCTGGTGCCTCTGCTTTTCCCTCAACCTCCTCCAGTTCCTCTTGGGTGCTGTGATCTATTCTAAGCCAGACTCACTGTAAGTGAGGAGGTCCCTTGTTGATGTATAAGAGAGGGAGGGTTTTTCCTGGATCTTCCCCTGGTAGGTCATTTCTTTCATTTTAAATTTCTTTTGGGGGGGCTCCAATACTTGCTCTATCTTCTTCTCCAAAAAAGTCACACCCCTTTTTAATTAGACCTCCGTATAGTAAATTTTCATTAGCAGCTCTGTTGCCACCCTCCTGTTTAAGCTCAGATTTCAGTTGGTCTACATAATTATCCTTATCATCAAAGAACTTTCTTGGAGTGGAGACACGGGATAAGTATTCTGAGGTAGTCAGACTCTTTTCTGAGGTCTGAGACTGATCTGGAATTATCAGACATGTCTAAGGGCATGCTCTTCAGTATAATGACTTTCTGGGAAAAAATATTACAGAAAATTGAGAAAAATCATTTGAGCTATTTATTAAAAAAAAAAAAATAATGTGGAGTGTTGCCAACATGGGACTTGTTTCCCAGAAATTAAGGTGATCTTTCCCATTCAAACCTCCAAAAGATAAGTTAAAGGGAAGTTATGAAAATTACGTGTGGAGAGAATGTGTCAAGAAGATTGGGTATCCCGTGTGTGATATTTTTGAAGATATAGACAGAATATTGGAAAATGTGAATCATGCCTAAAAGACAATATGTAGTAACTAAAAATTAAATGTTTTATTATGTCATTAGCTCAATTCTTCTTTTTGAGAAATTATGCAAAAATAATATTGAGAATGTCATATGAAGAATTAGTATGTATATCAACCTACTTGTTTACATTAAAACTGTATTGATAAAGAGAGATCCAAATAGGAGTATATAGTTAAGTGGATTGGGTGCTAGCTAACTAGATAAAATAATAAAACTTTTTTGAAGGTCTCCTTAACTGAACATGGTGCTGGAGGTGTCAAATGAAGACTTCACACACTTGCCCAAGACACGTCTTCTAAAAATGTGCTTCTACATTTCTCCTGAATTTTTTTTCTTTTCTATTTGTATTATGTAGGAGTCTCTTCCAATGAAAATAGTAAAGTGTGTATAGTCCATTTCTGCTCACTCAATGGAAACAGAGACCCTGGGTAGTCCTTGAAAGAAGGGGTCTTTGATGTCAGTTGTGAAGCAAATGAGCTTAATTCCAATTCTAGCTCATCTTTCCATCCCACCTTTGGACCTGCATTCTTGTCCCACTGCTGCTTTATCCCTACACCTCTATGGATGTGCTTGTTAAAAGAGGAGACCCAGGTCACGGAGTCAGAGTTGGAGTCTTCAGATGTCTCCTTGACATCTTGGGTCAAGAAAGGCTCACGATTACGGGGATCTTTCACTATTATCTCTGGGGAAAAGGAGAATCAGATCCATGATTTGTTTTGCATTAAAGAGGTAATCAAAAAACACTATGTACAATAACACATATGGCATTCTCCCCATGAATATTATGATTCAGTGACTGTTTAAAGTTCCAAAATCTGGTTATCCAAATATTTATTGGAATGACGTGCTTCGGTGGGGCTGGATTACCTGTGGTGGCATGTGTTGTTTCGTAGTTATCAGAGACTTCAAATCTTGCCGGCTTACATGGGAAGGTGTCCATGTTCTTCGCTATTATTATTTCTATTTATCTGAAATGAGAATTTGCCAGAAAGAATCCCCTGAATGACATCTCCTGCCTTCAGCATTGTCTTCAGATATCTGCCCTTCTGGCCTTTGTTGCCAGAGTTGTGCTGTTCCCCAGTCTTAGGAGAACTCACAGATTCTGAGTGTCAGTAGGATCCTCCAGTGAGACCCGGGACTGACTTTAGCCTGCACCTTTCAACTTTGGTCACATCTCCTCTCTTGGATGCTTACTGACTCTTAGCACAGCTGTCACTTGACCAGGTCTGTTGTGTCACCTTTGTCAGTGTTCCCTGCCCCTACAGGGCTGTGACTAAGTTTTTCATCTCCATCCACCATACTCATAACCTATCTCAGAACAGTCCCTGTTTATAAATTTGGACCGGTTTTACATGTCATCATTTGTGTAGTTTTTGAATCGATTCTGTATATTTCATGGATTTCGAGATGTCATGCAGATCCCCAGTTTGTTTCTCTTACTTCCTTTAATCTACATTTCCAATGGAAAGGGCTATGCTTTGAATTTCACAAGCTTCAAAAAACACATGACATACTCAAGTTCCTAACAAAATAACTCATCAACCCACCATCTTTTTTTCTCAGATTATAAACCTCTATTAAGACTGTAACCAAACTATTATTTCTGAAAATATGTTTTTCTTTGAGGTTGCTAGAGTGTTTGATGTGCCATTTTGGTGTGAACATGGTGAAATTTAGGGTGTGTCTACACTGTTACATAGTGTGTCACCTTTTGTGAGTATATTCTGAGGTATGTACATGTCTGTGTTTATCTGTCTTTCTGGCAATCTTACGTATTGAGTGTAGGGAGTGAGACTGCCATTTTATGTGAAGTTGAGTGTGATGTGTTTGTGTGTTTGCAGTATTGCTTGTACACGTATAGGTATTCATTTTCCATGTATGTCATCTGTATGGCATGTGCTATTGATGGGTATGCACTTAACGCAATAGGATTTTGGTTTACATGAAAGACTGCATGGATCTGAGTAATTTTTGAGATCTGCAGAGATGATTAAAGTGTTAATAGATTGAACTCGTAACTAAACTCATAACAGATAAGAGTACATGTAGCCTTTTATGTAAACTGAGTAAGAAACTGGGAACAAAGAGATGTTTGAGAAGCACTTACATGATTGCAAAAGCTTCATGTGTTGTTAATGTGAGTTAGAGTTCTATAAGAGCAGATTACACATGTGAGTTAGAGATTGTGATGTTGAAAACATGTGAGCTAGAGATTGTGATGAAGTGAAGAAAAAGTAAATTTGAGAAATATATGTGCTGTGAAGTGAAAATGTAGAGTTAATATTTGAGGATGAGTTATCGGACATGTCTGTGTATATGAGGAAAAGGCAGTAGGGAATGGGAAACGAAGGGATGAGGGTTTATAGACATGAACCTGAGAACATATGATGCTGAGAATAGGTGGGAATGATGGGATGAAAATTCTTGTGTGTTTCAGAAGGTGGTTGGTTATCAGAGGCCAGAGTTTTAGGACTTTTTTTTCAGACATCTGTTCCAAGAGGGAACATCAGCTTGCAAGCTTTGCCTTCTTCTTGCTGGCAAAAGCACATTCTACTGGTTTCCCATTACATGCCTCAGCCTGTACCTTTCTGGTTTATGGAGACCAAAAGACAGTTTCTCTTCTTTCTGTGGAATATGAGCCAATCTTAAAAATAAGCAAAAGATTATAGTCTTTGAGAGAAAGGTGTCTATTCAACTACACATGCTAGAAGCATCTCCCAAAGTTCTTTCCTAAATATAATTTTTTTTATTTTTTGAGTTGGAGTCTCACTCTTGTTGCCCAGGTTGGTCTCGAACCCCCGGGGTGCAGCCCTCTTGCCTCAGCCTCCCCAAGTGCTTGAGATTACAGGCTGAGCCACTGCACCCGGCCCCTAAATGTAATTCTTAAGTCTGCCTTATATTTTCCTTCCCTTGTTCTTATGCCATAGGTATCATGTGTAGGAGGAAATTTCACACTCTTCCTGAGGTGTTTGCGGGAGTCAGAAGTTTTCATGGACCTCTGTGCGGTCTTTATCATTCAGGACCGTAAGTAGTGCATTTTTCAACCATTTGCTTTTCATTTTTGTTTTGCTTACAAATTAGAAAATGATTCCCACAGCCCCCACCCCCTTTTTTTCCCTATCATTTTGATAAACATAGAAAGTAACAACCAGGACTCACTACTAACATTCTATTTTTCTATCTCTTTTCCAACAGCTGTAGGGTCACTAGGCATGTAGTCCACCTTCCATTAAAGAGTGTAAACTAGTGGAACCTCTGTGGAAAGCAGTGTGGTGATTCCTAAAAGCTCTAAAAATTGACCTTCCATATGACCCTGCAATCCCCCTACTGGGAATATACCCTGAAGAACACAAATCACTCTATAAAAAAGATACCTGCACACGTATGTTTATCGCAGCATTGTTCACAATAGCAAGAACCTGGAAACAACCATGCTGCCCATCAAAAGAGGACTGGATTAAAAAAATGTGGTACATATACACGATGGAATACTACGCAGCCATAAAAAAGAACAAAATCATGAATTACGCTGCCACCTGGATGGAACTAGAGTCTATAATACTGAGTGACCTCTCACAGAAACAAAGATCTGAATATCACATGTTCTCACTCATATAATGGACCTTGAACATCCAATGCAATACTATAAGAAAATGACTGACGGTACTGGGAAACTATGGGGGGAAGGGGGATGGGATTAACAGTAGCAAATATCTGTCAGGGGATGGGAAAACACCTCTTATCAACAGGTGCCTGAATGAAACGTAATTGTACACCTAACCCTTAACTGTACCCCACAAAACCATAATAAAAAATACTGATTAATGAAAAAAAAATTACAAATGTCCATTTTAACAATTGTTCCATCACTGCATGACATGTATTCCTACTATTTAACCTGGATAGTATGAATAGTAATTTTTATTCTGACTCTCTTCTAGACCATGTATTATTTTTTTCTACACTACCCTTCTCCTAGCACCAATTTCTGCATCGTAATAGTGTTATCTGTATTATTTAAAAAACAAAACAGTAAACTCTCATTGGCTTAGCCACAATATTTTGTCTGATGATCACTTAAGACCATGTGCCTTAAGTGGAGGAAAGAGTCTCACATTTAGGCTGTTAGTTGTTCCTTTATCTTAAAAAGAGGGGCATCTGGTATCGCCCTGGGAATTGGCATTTAGCTGAGGGATAAAATAAGAGTGGGAGGGGTCAGACATGGAAGTCGCTTACATGGCTTGCATTCACATTCCACTTAAGAATTAAGCGATTCTTATGTCACGTGACCCAAACCTAACTTTAAGAGAGATTGGGAAATGTAGATTAGTTGTGTGCTAATTGGTTTAAGCAGTTTGCCAATCTCTGCCAGAAGACAAAGAGCTAAGTTCCAGATGAATTAAAATTATATTTAAACATAAACCCATATAAGTACTAGAGTAAAACATAGTAAGTTATTTGGAGAAGTTATGACTATTATGGAGCAAGAGAGTTTACCCAACTTGCAAGCTGATAAGTTTGCTGACAGAAGACATGAAATCCTGGATCAGAGACAAATAATTTCATTCCTCATGACAAAAACAAGCGAGTGTGAGCATCATGTTGTCAGTTTTCCATTTGAACTGGGGGTCCCCAAGATGACCCTTGAGGCTCAATAATTCACTAGACTCACAGGAGCCAGAAAACATTGTTATACTTACAGTCATGGTTTATCAAAGTGAAAAGGATACAGATGAAAATCAACAAAGGAAAAAGGTACATGGGGCAAAGGCCAGGAAGACACAGGTGTAAGCTTCCAAGTGTTCTCACCCAGTGAAGTGATTTGAAACTACCCCAAGAAATGATGTGTGAAAACACACATGAAATGTTACCAATCAGGGAAGCTTACCCGAGCACTAGCTCAAGGTTTTTAAAGGTATCAATCACATGGGCATAAATAGCTTACACGACTGGTTCCAGCTACTCAGACTCCAGTCTCCCAGAGCAAAGAAATGTTCACCATTAATCATTTGGCTAACATAAATTCTATGATCAAATTGGTAGTATGTGGCTCAAAGACTCAGAGATAATTTCCCAGGAGCTGGCCAAGAGGTGTTCTGAAGACAGGCCTATCTTTGGATATGCTTATTTTTCCCGGCAGTGATGTGAAAAGTGTTGCCAACTTGTGCAAAGGGTTTTTAACCAGGATGCTTACCTTTTTATTGTCCAGTTTTTACTGGAAGCTCATTCATCACCTGTATGACTGATCTCAGCTACTCAGACTTCAGGCCCCAGAGCACAGATAGGTACTCATCATAAATCACTGTTAGATCAACTATCTGATCAAACTGGTAACAGATGGCCCAAGGCCTTACGCATACAAAAATACTTTCATGAGGTGGAAATGTTCGTTCAGAACTCATCTCCCAGGAGCTGACCAAGGGCCAGTCTGGAAGACAGGCATATCTTGGGAAGGTGCAGAGTTTGAAGCAACCCAGGTCAGCTGTTAACCCTCTCCTGTATACCCATATTCTCCCAAGTCCTATGGAGGAAACATCATGGGCCATTGTTGGATACCAGTAGATTGCATTGTAAGAGAGGAACATGTGTGCTTGGCTGATTTTTGTTTTGTAGAAAATGTTATCCATTCAGTACAAATATAACCTTGAGAAGTGACCCAGGTAAAGAGTGAATGGGGCTTTGTATTCTTGGCACACTGAACAAGAAGCCTCAGGGATGCTTGAGACTTATGGCAGATTGCCTTTTCCAACAAGGGTAGGCTCTTGTGAGATATAAAGTACAAAGGGAAATTGAAATGACTGATTAATTTGGTTACATTAAAAACACTTCTACAGCACATAAGGTGCCATAAGAAATGTAACTGGGGCATGAAATAGAGGAAGTTTGTAAAATCATTACTCCCACTCTAACAAATCTAATAGGAAACCCCCCCCAATCATAACTTTTCTTAAACCCACCAGAGAGATGACATGGTGAGAAAACCAGGCAGCCAGAGATCTAGGGCAGCACAGGCACCTCCTAGGAGTGAGATATGAGCACTGGCTTACTTGTGACAGCACAGGAGAAATATCGGTTGCCACAGAGGTAAGACACATTTGGCTAAACTTTTTGATGAATTGCCACGGCTGAGTGTAGGTTAACCTGAGATTACAAAGCCCTGGGAGTTGCAGTCATATAGGAAGTTTGCATTCACTCCTGGGCTCATGAAATGAGCCTACACTAGACACACAGGCGAAACACAGGAGACAGAGTAGAGATAAAATCTGCCTTGATGATGCAGGCCTTAAAGAGAAGAAGCTGCTACTGTATGAAAGACTCAAAACCTCACCAGTCCCTTTCTCCTCGACTGAAAAAAGTTAAGTCTCAAGTCACTGCAAGGACACTAAACACTGTCAGTCAGGACACAGATGAAGACTCAGTGTGGCTCGGGAAAGGGTAAAAGGAAAAAAACATCCTGTATCCCAGGAGGGACAGAAGTATCCTGCACCCAGACTGTTGGGTAGATCTCATATCTGGGAGAGAGGCAAGAAACTCTCCTGGAAAATATTCACCAAAGGCACAATGAAGGGTTTAGCTGCCACAAGGAAGAGGGGTAGGAAATCACAATCCCCAACAGTATCAAAACCAAAGACAATATTTTAAACATCAAGAACTCCAAAAGTTCTTTCCATGGCTCTTCAGAGAAATATGCTAGAAAATGAACTTTATCAAAACAAAAAATGTCTGGGGAAACTTCAGTAATTTACCATTTAATATACTTTTCTGAGTCAGATCTCACTGTTTCGCACAGGCTAGAGGGCAGCCTTGATCCTTCCACCTCAGCCACTCGAGTAGTTGAGACTACAGGCACGTGGCATCATGTCTGGCTAATTTCTTGCTTTTTTGTAGAGACGAGGTTGCACCATGTTGCTCAGGCTGGGCTTGATCTCTAGGGCTCAAGCAATGCTCTAGCCTCAGCCTCTCAAATTTCTGGGATTACAGGTGTGAGCCACAGTGCCTGGCCCATTTAATATACATAATTGCAAACCTAAGATTAAAATTAAGGTGACAACAAGACAGAATATGTTATGATAATGCTCTATGTTATGTACTGTATGTTCTGATAAGTTAAAAATAATGCAACTAAAAATGGGAGGGGAAGGACAATGAAGAGAGGAAAGAAGAAACTCATAAACTGTTATTTAGGCAACAAGTGAAAGTTAAAGGATGTCACTAAAGATGAACAATATATTCTATATAAAAAAATAGGGGGAACCAAGGGCACTGAAAAAGGCATAAGCACATGGATAACCACAACATAAAAATAAACCTTCCTAAATACCTATTTTTTAAAACACAGTAAACACATGAAGAGAAATGGACTAAATCTATTAAGTATAATTATGGCATAAGAACTGACAACAGTTGAGAGCAAACTTAGTTGTCTGAACAAATGTGAAACAGCTTAATTTACCTATTAATTAGAAAAGAGCATCTGTTCAGCTCATGAAGCCTCAAATATATGCTCTATTTAAGTGGCATACCTAAAATCAGAGTGACTCCGAAAATCTGGGAATGGAAGGTATAGCTAGAGGTATTCCAGGCAAATGGAAACAATGAAAAAGCAAAGGCAGCAATACTGGTATCAGATAAAGCAGCAAACAAATTGCATTAAAGAAAGACTTTCTACTATTCTCAATCCATTTGGAAAAATAAAAAAAAGGGAAACTTATGTATCTGACCACATGGTAAAAATAAATGGCAAAAAACCCCAACATGATAGAAAAATAAACAACATAAAATCAAAAGGCAACTGACAAATTGGAAACAATATTTGTAATACATATAACAGATAAAGGGTTAGTATCCCTTATAAGAAATCTTAAAAATCAGGAGAGAAAAAAACCCCTCAACAATGAAAAGAATGGGTAAAAGACATATGAAATTCACAAAAATTGATTACAAAATGGTCCTTAAACACAAAAAAGTATTCAACTATACCAATAGCGATAGTCAAATTACACCGAAGTAACATTTTTCACTCACCTTATTGCCAAAAACGAAAATGCAAAATATCATACTCTTGGTGAGGTTGTGGGAAAATAGGCCTCTCTCTTATACTGTGGTGGGCATACAAACTGGTACAACCTTCATGGATGGAATTTGGCAGTTTTTGACACAATTGCATCTGTATTTACCTTCTGACACATCATTTCCACTTCTAGGAGTTTACACCAAAATACATATGAATACCCCCAACATTATGAAAAGACATACTATTTTTTCATATTTTCTTTGTAACAGTATTTGTAACTGAAAAACATGGAACATAATCTATACATTCACACATAGAGGAATGGTTGAATAAATTCTTACACATTTACCCTATGGAGAGCTACAGTTTTTTGTTTTTTAAATGAGAAAAATCTCTGTGAACAAATCTGCAGTGATTGCCAAGGTGTATTTTTAAATAAAAAAAGCAAGATTCAGCTAAACATCTAAGGTATGCTAGTTTTTATGTAAGAAAGAAGGGGAAATAAGAAAATAGATAAGTATTTGTTGATCTGTAACAAACACAGGAAGGATTTACCAGTTATTGATTATCTACTGGGGATGGGGTGGAAAGAACAGAAATAATGGGAAGGAGGAAGTTGCCATCTCTGGATATATTGTTTTATATAGCTCTGACTTATGGAAGAGTGTTAATGTTTCACATACATAAACATAAAACTACCAATAAAACTACCAAGGATGGAGAAAAATCATTAAAACAAACTCACTACGTTCCAAATGAAGTACTACTGCACATATTACAGGAGGAAAATTAAAGTTTTCATCTAGGTAACTGTTATTATTTTTAATGAGATATAATTTACATACCATAATATTCACCCTTTAACAGTGCACAGCTCAGTGGCTTCTGTATATTTACAAGGCCATACAACCAACACTACAATCCAATTCCAGAACATCTTTCCAAAAAGAAATGCCAGACCTATTAGCAGCTACTCAATAACCCTCTCTCTTCCAGCTCCTAGCAATCACTACTACTACACTTTAAGTCTCTATGGATTTACCTATTTTGGATATTGCATGTAAGTGGAACCATATTTTGTTTGGTTCCTTTCAGTTTGCATGTTATTGTTCGTCCACATTGTAGTGTATATCAATTCTTCATTCCTTTTTTATGCCTGAATAATATTTCACTGTATGTATATACCACAGTTTGTTTACCTGTCATCAGTTGATGACACTGGTGGAGTTCCCTTTAAAAATAAACCTCTTTTTAGCTATTATGAATAATGCTACATGAATAGTCATGCTCAGATTTTTATACAAACATGTTTTCAATTCTTTTGGGTATTTGAGTGGAAATTCTGGGTCACATGAGACACCCATTGTGCCTATGTTGGCAGTTTAATAGCATCTCACAGGTCTCTAAGAATCTGTTCATTCTTGTTTTCTTCTCTTTCTCAAATTGTATAATCTCAGTTGAGCTATGTTTCAAGTTTGGCACATATTCCTTCTGCCTATTCAAGTCTACCATTAAGCCATTCTGTTGAATTTTTCATTTTGGTAATTATACTTTTAAACTCCAGAATTTCTTTTTGGCTTTTCTTCATAATTTCTTTTTTTTTTTTTTTTTTGAGTTGGAGTCTCACTCTGTTGCCCAGACTGGAGTGCAGTGGCCGCTTCCGGCCACCGCAGACTCGACCTGCTGGGCTCCGGCGATCCTTCCGCCTCAGCCTTCCAAGTAGCCAGAATTACAGACATGCGCTACCACGCCCAGTTGATTTTTTGATTTATTGTAGAGATGAGGTCTCGCTGCCCAGGCGGGTCTCGAACTCGCGGGCTCAGGCAATCCACTCACCTCAGCCTCCCAAAGGCGCGGGTTTACAGGCTGAGCCACCGAGCCTGGCTCATAATTTCTACCTCATTATAAAGTAATCCCTTGCTCAGTGACTCATCTCTTAACCTCTCTGTTTAACCATCAGTAGAAAAGCTCTTTGAACTCCACCTCTTCAAAATTTGTTCTTATACATTACAAACTATGACTCCTCAAAAAAATTTTTATAAGTATACATGGTCAAATAACTAGGTAATTTACATGCTTGATTTAAGGAACATATTTATATGTAATAAAATATAAAACCAGTTTTTGGTTGTGTTGCTACATTTAAACAATTTGCCTAAGTAAATGAAACATAATTAAGAAATCCAAAATTGCCCTGGAAAACTATTTAAGAATAATCAAAAATTTCTGTGCAGGATCACAAGTAATCAAAAGTACAATAGAATTAATATTTACTTATATAACTTATCTGTACATCCATAATAAAAGTTACTATTTTAGTTTTGCTAATAAGAATAATTTTAATAAGGTGAGAGGTGATCTGATTTATTTTAAATAAATATGATTTCTTCTTTTTCCATTATTATTTTAAATATATGTTGACATTATTTTCAAGGCACAAAAACAGCTGAATCAGGCGAAATATACATTATGATAAACACACATGAGAAAATCTGAGATCATTATGCTCCCAAATTTTTTTTATAGAGGAAGCAGTATGAAGGTTTATTGAAAATCAATTTAACTACAAATCTGATTTGTAAAAAATGTAAACATAACTCTAAATTACTTAAAAAATAAAAAAACCCACAAAAACAAACAGTCTATAATTATCTTCCCCAATAGACTCATTCAAGTTTAAATAACAGGCTAATTAAAAAAAACAATAATAATAATTTTTAGATGGAAAAGTTCACAAAAAGAGGCACTAATCAATCAGCAAATGTAATCTTTTTCCCCTGAACCACAGCAAGTTCAGATTGTTGTTCTTTTAGTCTTTTGCTTGCTTCCCATGAAGGATGAAGAGGCAACTGCAATTGATGTTTTGTATTTTCAAGTCCTCTTTGTGGCTTCTTGTTAAACTGATTCTTGATCTGAGGTCCACTCTGTGGAAAACCTAGGAAGAGAAAACAAAATTACTTTAAACTAGCTATATACCCAAAGAGCATACAGGAGAAATAGATTTCATCTTCTACAAACCAGTGCTAAAAAATTAAATTTTGTTTTCTTAAATGAAGTACCTTACAATTTAAAATTGAAGTCCAATAGACAATAATTTGGAATTAAAAATCTACACATGAGCAGTCAATTTTGCTACACATACTTTCTAACCCTTGTAAGTAAATGTTTATCAAGCACCTCATAATATAAGCTGTGCTGCCTTATTAATAATGACAAAAAGAAAGAAGCCTCAGTACAATTAACATAAAAGGCCTGAAAACACAGCATCTTGTATTTTCAAAGGAACATCAATAGTATGGTATCTGTGTATGGAGAAGATGTAGCCAAAAAATTCATGTCTTAGCTAAGACACTGAGTCTGACAATGCTGATGGGATTGATTTATTTTTTAAAGGGCTATAAGTTGGTTCCACTCTCTTCTGTTATTGAACCAAAAGTTGTTGTTGCAAGGTAAATTATTAAGTCTACTAAAAAATATAAAACAAACTCTTTTTTTAGTTATGTTATCCTCCAGGGTGGCAACCTGTATTCCAGTTCCTACAGTATCTTATATTATGAGGCACTTTATATGATTTTGAACATTTACTGTTCAAGTACTGTTTGAACAGGATATGCGAGCATGAAAATACATGAGTCAATGCATATTTTGGATGCTTATAAAACTTAGCTGATGGAATCAGAAAGAAAAAAATAACATAGATTTATTAATCAGTGCTTGGGGTATATAAATTCTCCATTATAAGTTAGACATAATTGCCAAAAGTCTTTTAAAGACCTCTTTAAAACGTACATGCCATAATGTTTTACATCAAGTATCCAGTTTGGGATAACATTTCTAAAACACCATGTAGACAGAAATAAAATTATCCTACATCTTGTCCAAATCACATATACTCTAGGAATCTGCTAGATTATTCAAAGAGTGGCTCTAGTGATGAAAAGTTTAAACAAAACTGTCCTAGGAAAAATAAGATTTAAATAAGGCAGTATTTCTAAATGATGTATTATTTTATATATTATATAAATTAAAGTTGTATGTGCAAATAAGCATATTTTAAATATAAAAGCTAAGCAAAAGAAAAATAACACAAAACCTTTTTACTTGGCTCTTCTCACTGAGAAAAGATAGAAGTGCCTTGTATTTATAGTTACCTGATGGTTGCGAATAATATATGGTAAATGAGGTATATTTGCCATGTTTTTGTCAAACCCTGTATTATTTTCCTTCTAGGTACAAAACCAGAATATATTTTCCATTCTTGCTGCAGTTAGGTGAGGCCATATAACTAACAGAGCTATGGCCAATGAAATGTGAGTAAAAGGCCTGGACCATAACCGCCTCATATATGATCTTCTGTCATTTCTCTTCTATCACCGATGAATGAAAAGAATTCTTAGGATATAAAGGAGGCAGAGACACAAAGATGGAATGAGACAATAAGCAGATAGATTGATGGATGAGCAATAAATCACTGAGATTTGGTAACTATTTGTTATAGTAGGTGGTCTACTAAGAATAATACTGAAATTGGTACTCTGAACTATGGTACAGTCATTACAAGAACACAAAAATTTGGCATTGGCTCAGTAGTTTGGTGGTAGATGGTAAGGAAATGAATACCTAGGACTGGGAGGTGAGCAACCTATGTCCTAAAGAAATACATAAAACTGTTGCCAGTGATAACTTGGGAAGCAGGCCACATACCTTTGGAGTTTGCAGTACAAGGGAAATGGTTGGAAAGAATAAACTAGTATACTGTTGGCTGTCCTTGACAATGTACCAGGAAAAAAAAAAACAACTGACAGAAGAAAGAGTCTAGATATTTGAGAACTTAAGGTTTAGAAAAGCTTTTGCCTCCCAAGCGGTAAGCTGTAACACTGAGAATGGTTTTAAGAAACACAGCCCCACAGAGACTCAGTACTGAACAGAGATAAGAATAAGGTATGGCCTTCCCATCCAAACCTGGTAAGTTTTAATGCAGCAGGCATTGAATGATAGTGGGGATAGGAAAAAAACAAACAAATCAAACACAAATAAGGCAAGTTTGACAACTAGGAAAGAGTTTTCAGTGTGGTCACTAGGCCATGGATGGACTAACAGAAACAAAAAGGTCAGAAATCTACTAGGTTTTTGAGGAAGAATACAGTGAAAGAAATCAAAAGTCTAGGCTGGAAAAAACCTTTGACATTAGACTTCAGCAATTTCCAGTACCTTGTTTTGTACCAGTGACTTGGAAGATATACTAAATACTCACTTCAGATATGGCCAAGAAACAAAGACCCCCCCGAGAAGGCAGTCGAGGACCACAAAGACCCATTAATGGATAAGGAAATTCTTCTCAGAGCCTTCAGAATCTTTGCTTAGCAGAATTTCACGTAGGAGACCTATTGTATGTCTTCCATTTTCCCCTTAACTGATTGAGATTTTTTACTGTAGTTACCTTGGTATACATTGGTATGCCATGATATGCATTTCTTTTTAGTACAAAGTTACCTGACTTTGAGGAGTCCCATTCATGACATCTGATAGAAAGCACTGTATCATCACCCAGCAATTCCAGTCTCTGAGCTAGATGTAGTGACTAGATGCAAGGCTGGGGTGGCTTTCTTGGGAAAGAGGTAAGTAGGCTGCTCTATGTGTAGGAAGAAACATGAAATTGACATCTGGTGACAGAAAGGGTGGTCTGTGGCAGAAAAAGTTAATGTGTTCAAGAAATTCCACTTCCTTTTTTCTTCTAGACATACAGTTAGATGGCATTTCCCAGCTCCTTTATGGTAAGGGTCATGTGGCTGAATACTGGTCATATAAGCAGAACTGATTTCTACCACTTTCAGGAGAGGCTCGTGAAAACCTCCTGCAAAATTCTCCATGTACTCCTTTTTCTTCTATTGGCAAATGGAGAGTATTTAGAATCTGGAGGAGGAAGGGACCAAAAGATGGAAGAAGCCTGATCCTTGAATGACCATGTGGAACAGAGACTTTCTGTTGATTCATGATAGACTGTGATGTGAATAAGAAAAATAAGTTTTTATTACGTTAAGCCAGAGAAAGTCTGGTACTGTTTGAGAAGTCACCCCTCCCAAGCAGAGTAAACTTTGTTACAAATTAATCTGAAAGTACTCTGATTTTATTGTCAACTCAGAAAGTAAAAAACTTGTGACTGAATGTTTAATGGCATGGCATTAAGTGATTAAAGTATAATTGTTTACTTAAAATGTATTGATTTAATTCAACATAAGTTAAATAGATATATTTTTTCCTGATAAACTTTGTCTAAATCTTTCCCATTGGCAGGACATAGGGAAACAATAAAAACTTATATGGATAATTGCAAGAGGCTCTGTTTCCATTTCTGTGGGTACATAATTCATTCAGGCAATATCAAATAACCATAATTTTTCATCCTTCCACTTTGGTAAAACATAGTTTGATTGCAAATGAGGGTTAGGTAGCCTTCTACATACCAAGGGTTTTTGCTCTTTGGAGCCTGTTCTTTGTAATCTCTAAAAGAAGAAAAATTGTACTATGATTTTTAAAAGATAAATAAATTCTCTGATCTTAAGAAGATAACATAATAAAACTGATGATAAAACTGATTCAAGGTATATCATACTCTTTCAACCTACCCGCAATCAATAAAATAATTAGGAAAACTACAGGTTTTAGCTACATCAAAGGGTTGTTAGACTCCAATATTACTATAGATACATGAAGGTCTTTTTCTGTCATCAGCCTTACAGAGACTTCTGCTTGCAACTGAAAAATATCCTATCTTGGTCACCTTGTCTCTACTCTTGGTGACTATCTAGATAGAGAATTCCTAATGTTTTCCCATAAAAGAATAAGTCTTGTACAACAAAAATTAAAATCTATATTTAATGGGAAAGGAAAGGGATAGTAGCGTGTTATTTTCAAATGTAGAGAAAAAATATAGCTTTTTGAGGTAGGTTTGGAAGCTATAAGTAAATATTTTAATTATTTTCCAGGCTTCAAAGATGTTTTTATGTCTTTTCCATACTCTTACATTTTTGGAAAATTTCTACACCCCATTTTTCTATTGCATTAAAGAATATTCCTGCTTTACAAAAATTGACAAAAACAGTTAAGTGAAGAAAACAGTTGTTACTGAAGAAATTAGCTAACCATAATCTTCATTCTAAACTGTGAAGATATCCTCTATCAGATTAGAATTATAAACTAATTTAAACTTAATGATTTGTAACAGAACACCTATGAAAATTAGTGGTTACTAGCAGGGATGCAGACAGCAACATCACCAAATATAAAGTATTCTGGAAAAACCCAGCTTTAAGGTAAGCAACCTTATACTAGGGGAGACCCTGCAAAAACCAGAATTGTCTTTTGAAGGGCAGGCCCCTTGTACAGTCTTTCCCCACTAGGTGTTTTAGAAATCCATCAGCATAAGTGTATCAGCTAGCATTGTTGTGAGAGGCTGTGTTTGGCTTCAGTGAATTTTTTATGGAGATCCTTCCAACACATTTGCTCAGTTTATGATGGGTGACTTATGAGCGCTCCTGCTCACACCATGCTGAGTGCTCAGCAGTTTTTGACCAAACATGGCATGACCCCCGTGCCCACCCTTCCTATTCAACAGATCTTGCCCCAGCAACTTATTTTTTTTGTTTCCATGATGTAAAAAGTCCTCAAAGGGAAATGTTCTGTTGATGTGGAAGAGGTGAAACAAACAACAGCAGAAAAACTATAAGGCATCAAAACTGACAAGTTCAAAAACTGTTTTGAAGCAGTGGAAAAATTGTCTCAATAGGTGTACTACATCAAATGGAGAGTACTCTGAAGGTAACTGAAGTTTAAACATGTAAGAATAAATACACAATTTTTAATAAATAAATTCCGGGTTTTTTTTGATCTCCCCTCATATACTGAAATGGGAGTAGACAGTAAAATGACTGAAGTTTACAAGAATGGTCCTGTGCTGTCAAAAAGAAAAACAAAAAACCAAAAAACACCATATACTTTTCAGAAAATTCTGTTTAAAAAGAGATATATAAAACATTTTCAAAAGTGGGCCATCAAAAACTAACTCAAAACTTGGAAAACTGAAGGAATAAAACTTAAATTAGATAGGCACATTATTTGGCTATAACGTCTCATTTTCTGATGAAGCTAGACAAATGTGGCAACTCCATATGTATATTTGTGTATATTATCCCACTATCAACTTGGAGGGGGCCAAGTCTAAAAGCAGGATGAGTCATACAAACTAGAATTACAGTCTCTTTCCTCATTTTAAGAACATGTAGATATTTCTTATCTTAAAAAAAATAACTAATAATTATTTCATAACAGAAAGAAAACCTTACCTTCTAGAGCCTTTAGATCCAGATAAAGTGTGAAAAAGCACTGACTCTAGCTTCCTGCCATCTGTACTTTCCTTATTTTTGTCACTACTTATATCCCAATGAGTTTCATGTGTATCTTCTTTGGGTAACACTTTTTGGAGAGGTTTTTGTTCCTTAACAGAAGAATGACAACTACTTTCCTTCTTTCGTGTCTGTCTGACTTTCCCAACGAAGAAGTCATCACCACTATCACTATCCTCAGACATGGAAGACTGTTTGTAAAACCTTTGTTCTGGGCTATCATGAAAATACTCCTTCTCTTCATGTAATTTCTTCGCTGCCATCACTGCTACCACTAAGCAAGGTATCGGACCTTTTGTTTCTTTTGTTTTGACGTACTGTTTTCAGTTTTGGGTCAGCAGAAGTCTTCCTGGATTCAGAGGAAACAACAGGATCATTTTTTAAAGGCTTAGATGGAGAATTTGAAATGTCCACTGCTTTGGGTCCGTGTTCCATCTTGGTCATTTTTCCATTGAATTATATATTGGTTTCTTTGCAGGTATTTTGGATTCCTTCATGTTTTGCTCACTACTAATAGTTCCTTCATGATGTAACTTACTTTCATTATAACTTGAACACCATGTATCCTTAGAATGATTTTCTTCTAAGGCATTTTTTGGTGACTCAACTTTAGCAACATTTTGTTTGGCATCTTTAAAGGCTTGTATAGTAGCTGCAAGAAAGATAGTGCATGACTCATTTTAACATTGAAGCATAAAACATTATTGTTTCAGTAGAGCATTTTCAAAATTATTTGGAAACATTTAAGAAGACAATTGTAATTTATATTAGAGCAATGACCTGTGACAAAAGCATTTAACTTTATAAATTTATTTCATAATACATATATATATATAAATAAAAATATTTGGCTAAACCAAAAGTAATGAGTCATGTCAGTATTTAGAAAACCAATTATATTCAAGTTTATCATGTATATATTATATGCAAAAATATTTATATAATACATATATAAATACATTAGAATTTAGAAAAAAACATTTAGTTTTTCTTCAGACATCACTTTCTAGAAATTTACATTCATAATATAAAAAATTCTCAAGAGTGAAAAGGACAATAAAACATTTTAAAAAAATAAATAGCCATTACCCAAAACTCAATGCTTTAAGTATATGGCTTAAAAGTCATTTAGTTCATACCTTTTAGCACATCCATCTTTTTCTTTAGAAGAGGGTGTATTGCTAGTCTGGCAATTGCTCTTTCAGTTGCAGGGAATCTGGCTGCAAATTGAAGGAAATAAATGTATGTGAATAGAATAAAGAAAAATAACTTGGCACTATTGGAAGTGAAGAAAGTAAATCTACCATAGCCTTTTAAAATTAGATTTAGGGTCCAGGCTCGGTGGCTCAGCCTTTAATCTCAGCCCTTTGGGAGGCCAAGGTGAGTGGGAGACCCACCTGGGCAACTTGGTAGGACCTCGTCTCTATAATAAATCAAAAACTAGCCAGGCATGGTAGCTTGTGCCTGTAGTTCCGGCTACTTGGAAGGTTGAGGCGGAAGAATCACCGGAGCCCAGTAGGTCGAGGCTGCGGTGGCCAGGAACGTGCCACTGCACTCCAGTCTGGGTGACAGAGTGAAACACCAACTCAAAAAAAAAAAAAAAAAAAATAGAGTTAGGGACCAGAATTTGATAATATTCTCATGAGGTAAGTTATTTGTATAATCCATGCAAAAGACAAAGATCACAGTGACAAAAATACTACTGCCGTGAACAACTAAAGTGATCATGAAATCAATTAATAAATATTCTTTGGATACTTAATGTTTCCAGAATTGTGACAAGCATCATGTATAAAATATATATATACATAAGTGTATATATATATATAC
>NW_007254170.1:284831-298309 GCF_000164805.1 Carlito syrichta | reverse complement strand
TGGGCTCTGGCGATCCTTCCGCCTCAGCCTTCCAAGTACCTGGAACTACAGGCACGCACTACCACGTCCGGCTAAATTTTTTGATTTATTGTAGATAAGGTCTCACCAAGTTGCCCAGGCGGGTCTCGAACCCACAGGCTCAGGCAATTCACTCACCTCAGTCTCCCAAGGCGCGGAATTACAGGCTGAGCCACTGAGCCCGGCTTACATATATTTTAAAGTAACACAGCTTTTGCTTTCAAAGAGGTTAGATCAACTAATTAAGAAAATTAAATTAATATGAAAGCATCAAATAACATATTTATTTGCTGAGCTGAGTGATACAAATAATTTATGACTACTGTAAGATTTGCAGCAATATTTAATGGAAAAGCTAGAAATTTTTTAATGCTATATATTTATATTTGAATGTCTACTTTCACTGCTGTACTTTTAGGACCTAACACAATGCCTAGATTACAGTTAACACTTTAGAAATATTTGATAACTGAATGAGAACAGATTATATGTATTTACTGTATTTATAAATTTGGAAACTTCAAACCTCATAATACAGGCTAATTGCTTTAAATGTCATACATAGGCTGAAAACTTATAAATTTCTACCTCTGGCTCCAACTTGAGTTCTAGACTACTATAATCAACCATTTAACTTGACATCTATTTGATACATCAAAACATAATTCTTTGATTTTCCTCTCAAATCTGCTTTGCCTATAGCTTTTCCATCTTATTTATGTAATTTCCATTGTTCTGGGTGCTCAGGCCTAAAACTCTAAGGCTTCTTCCACGATATTTCATTTTCCCTCATATCTCACAATAAATTCCTCAGCAAATCCTGTGGTTCCAGAAACAAAATATATCCTGAACCAGTCACTTCTCACCATTTCTACTCTTACTACCTTTGACCAAATAACCAACACCTCTCACTGGACCAACGTAAGCTCAAATTTGTTCAACTCTCTATTTTCTATATAGCAGCCACAGTGATATTTAGAAATGCAATCAGATCATACTATTTCCAAATCTGTTCTCTAAGCTTTATTGTCTTCTGATGCTCAGGCCATTCCAATGCAATCTATTCTCTACCTGGACTACTCTACTCCCAAATATATATACAGTTCACCATCTCTCACTATGTTCAGGTCTCTGATCAAATGTCATCTCAGCTAGCAGGACACCTTCCATCACTCTGTATTTACTTATCATTTAACACTGCATGCCAGTGCAGTTATGTTTGTATCTATGTCAGATACTCACTGCTGTAGATTCAGCTCCTAGAATAGTGACGAGTAAAGGTAAGCACTCAAAAGTACATTTTATAAAGCAAGTGAATGGATTTCACTAGTGTGTGCAAGTAGAGCAATCAGTTTCAGATGTTTCCATTCTAAATGTATCCTTCACTGCTACTAGAAGAATATAAGACTCTTCCTCCTTCACTCAGTAATATAAATGTATGGTTACCTAAATAAAAGTAACATATTGACAGTTTGCCATCTATTCTTTTTGGGGGACTTATTTGAATAACATCACTCAAAGGATAACTTATTTCAATTATACCTGGTGCAAGTCCTATGCCAGGACCACCTCCTATATATTTATGTACTAGGTTGAATAGTGTTCCTCTAAAAATTCATGTCTGCCTGAGGACTCAGAATGTGAACTTATTTGAAAACAAAGTCTTTGCAGATGAAATTATGATAAAAAATGCTGAATTAGGATGGGTCCTAAATCCAGTATGATGGGTGCTCATTTAAGGAAAAGGACATTTAGATATGGGGGCACAGAAAGACAGAGAGCAAAGATCATGGAAAGGCTGAGACAGAGATTGGAGTTATCCTACCACAAGCCAAGGAAGGCTGTGGAAGACACAAGAAGTTGACAAACACAAGTGAGGTTTCATCTCCAGAGTTCCCAAGGAAGTGTAGTCCTAACAACACCTTCATTTCAGGTTTCTAGCTTCCCGAACTGTAAGAAAATATATTTCTGTAGTTCTGAATGATCTAGTCTGTGGTACTTTGTTATGGTAACCTTAGGAAAAAAATGTATTTTGATTCTGAATTAGATATAGTTTCTGCTTAACATTTTCTAAGAAATGTCGTCTACTTGTAGACCATTCAGAAAGTACAGTATTAAGTCAACCCCATTTCTTCAACCCACTGCTGTATTTCCTGATTCAATACAGGTTTGCTTACCCATTTCATCTAACTTGGAGAGACAGGAGAGATCCTAGAAAGGAAGTCTACTGCTAGTATCCTGAATCACTTAGCAACAAGTTAGGGTGCTAAAGTATGGGTCAAACGTGTGCTTCAGTTTTACAGACAGCACATTAAAAGCTAGAAAACAGAAATCCCAATGAAGAACATGATTTTTCAGGCTAAAAAGATTAAAAACAATATATAAAGCCAGGCACAGTGGTTCATATCTGTTGGGAGGTCAAAGCAGGAGGATTGCTTGAGCCTAGGAGTTCAAGACCAGCCTAGGCAACATACTGAGACCTCATCTATAAAAATATAAAAAAAATTATCTGGGTGTAGTGGTGCATACCTATAGTACAAATTATTTAGGAGGCTGAAGTGGAAGGATCGCCTGAACTCAGAGGTTGGGGTTGTGGTGAGCTGTTTGTGTCACTGTACTCCAGCCTGGGTGACCGAGTGAGCCCCTCAACTCAAGTGAAAACAAAACAAAAACACAACATCAATGTATGAAAATACAGTCACATCAGAATATTGGGACTATAAACTTTCAGAGAGAAAAACCAAGTCCACAGAAAATAAATTTAAAAAGATGTAAGAATTGAATGGTTCACAATAGTAAATTCTAGAAGTCAAAAACTATAAAGCAGTTAATGCTTTTAAAATTCCAAAGAAAAAGAATTTCCAACCTAGGGAAGAAGAAAAATACTTTCAGATATGCTAAGTTGTTTATTTTTTAAAAAATTATATCCCGTATACCTGTAGTTCCAGTTAGTTGGCAGGCTGAGGCAAAAGGATCACCTGAGCACAGCAGGTAGAGGCTACGGTGGCTGTGAGAGTGCTACCGTACTCCAGCCCAGACGACAGAGTAAGACTCAACTCAAAAAAAAAAAAAAAAAAAAATTACATCCCTTGTACCTTTCTGTCCAAGAAGCTATAGGCTCTTCAAAAATGAAAAAGGATACAGATGATAAGAAAGACATGGGATATAAGAAAGAGGAGACCCAGGCAGAAGGAATTCCCTGAGATGACGGTGACAGGAGATGTAGGTTTAGAACACCTGCTGTGCTAAGTATCTTGAGAGGACATTTCAATAACTGATGTAGACTTTGGTGTTATACTAGAGATAAGATAAGAAACTAACAAAATAAACACAACAATTATAAACTATAGAAAGCAGAAATATAATGCCAAAAGAAAAGTACTAGTCACTCAGTATAACATAATCAATGTTCATCTAATCTAAATCTGACTCCAGTATATGAGGAGGATGAAGTGGGTAAGGAGTTGTGAGTAATTGTCTAGGCACGGACTGTTTCTCCCTATACCTGGCTTCTTTCTGCCCCCTCCCTCAGAGAGAAACCTCTGGCCAAGGCTGGTCACTGAAGGGTGCACATTCCCAGTAATGAGTCATGGCAGGCAAGTAACCAAGAAAAGCTGAAAGCAATGCAGTTGTCACTTTTATGTAACTAAAAACACCATATAGGAATTTGAATGATTAAATTGCTTTCTCTGAATATAAAACTGCTTGCTATACTGCCCTGAAGCATGGATTCTTCACCAACCTGCCACCATTGGTACCTCCCATAGGTTTTAATAAACCAATGTGCTTCCCTGCTGGACCTTTAGGTGACTTCTTTAGAATAGGTAAACATTACACGCAAGCCCTCTCAGATTTGGAGTTACCATGCTACAGGAGGGTACATTTAGAGGATGGAGGAGAAGAGACCTGCTAGTGCTACTGCTAGTATCCTGAGTCACTTAGTGACAAGCTAGGCTGCTAAAGGCATGGGTCAAACATATGGGCTTCAGTTTACAGAGAGCACTTTAAAAGTTAGAAAACAGAAATCTCAATGAAAAACATGATTTTTCAGGCTAAAAAGGTTCAAAACAATATATAAAGCCAGGCGCAGTAGCTCACGTAGGTAATCCCAACACTTTGGGAGGTCAAAGAGGGAAGATTGCTTGAGCCCAAGAGTACCTGAAATGGAAAAGTTAATAATGTATTAATATAAACACATAGATATGGGGGGAAATTTTTTAAGAATCAACAGAAGTTGAAAGTGGAAGAGGAGTAATAGATGACAACCATTTTCATAAAAAAATCTTGCAGAAATATTTTGATATTTGATTTTTTGAAACCGGGGTTGGCGAACTGACCTTGCTGCCTTTTTTTTTTTTTAATGGGAATACCATCAAACCCATTCATTTATATACTGTTTATGGCTGCACTCATGCTACACGGCAGAGTCGAGCAGTTGTGACAGTGCTTTATGTATTACTAAGCCTAGAATATTACTGTAGATTCTGTACAGAAAAAGTGTGATGCCTGCTCTAAATTACATGCAAGTAAGAATCCCTGGTAGGGAAAACGTTAAAAAATTAGAAAAAAAGAATATTTTTAGTAGGCCCATATTGTTTAAAAATTTAATTAACTGGGCATGGTGGCACATGCCTGTAGTTCCAGCTACTTAGAAGGCTGAAGCGGAAGGATCACCTGAGGTGGAAGATCATCAGCGGGTCAAGGCTGTGGTAGCCGTGAGTATGCCACTGTACTGCAGCTTAGGTGACTTAAGACTCTGACTCAAAAAAAAAAGTTTTTTTAAAATTTTAAAACAAAGAAACTGCCATGACAGACTTTTGTCACCAAACCAACGCAAGGGGTTACTGCACTACATTTGCTTCCAGAACACAATTTGGTAACACAATTTGAGATTCTGGCTTAGTAGAAATAATTTGGCATGCAATGCAGAAACAGCATACTGTAATCCTTAGGACTAATACTAGAAGACTTATATGTAAAAATAATGAAAACAAAAATAACTAGTCCTGACAAATGTCATGCACTCTTCATGCAATTGTTTAAAAACACATCTGCTGTTCCCAAATCTCTGCTTTGAGAACCTGATAAAATTTTGCTAAACTGGGTATAATTCTTATCTTTCCATCTTAGTTATAAAAATTTTTAGAAGAGCAGTGGTAATACTAACATTTCTAGTGCTGAGTCTGGGTAAATACTATTCAGTTAAAAATCATTTTACCATTGAATTTATTTTGCAAAGCTATATATATATATATTTTTTCCTTTAGAAATCCTATAGTAACTCATTTAGTAATCTGATATCAGCAAATTCTTTTTTGAAAGGCTCTAGAATAAGATATACAATTCTGTAATTATGTGTTAAAAGAATGAATATATTTTTCTAATTTGTTGTCTTTCTATTATGTCTTCTATAATTGTGTTTTTTATGTCACAGTCTTTATAGAGGACTTATTTGAGGGGAGAATACTAGGTTAATAAGAAGTGAGATTGTTTCAAAAAGGGCTATTGTATTGCATAATCTCAGAGGTGTCACTCATGCTGAAGTTGTCAAATTGGAGATCTGCAGCCATAGACAGCAGCAGCAAGCTAAAAGAAGAATATAAGCTTGGTTCTATAATTGATGTAGGTATAAATAATAAGTTATGCAGGATTATATATGCCACAGCTGTAGGTTCTATAATTATATGAATTCATTTTTTAAAGAAAAATGAGTTAATGATATCAGCAAATATAACATATTATAAATATATAAATATTGGTATGAAGCCCTAAAGTGTATTTTTGGTTTTATTTTATTTTTAATTGACAAATAATGATTGTATAAATTTATGGGATACAAAGTGATATTTTGACATATGTATACACTGCAGAATGACCAAAGCAGGATAATATACACATCATATCAAGTATTTATTATTTATTTGTGGTGAGAACATTTAAAATCCTCTCTTTTAGCTATTTCAAAATCAATACATTATTACCATAGTCACCATGCTATGCTATAGAACTCAGAACTTATTCCTCCTAATTGTAACTTTTTAATCTGTTGACTAAGTCTACCTTTTCCAGCGTGTACTACCCACACCCCAGCACCTACTAACCACCACTCTGTATTTCTGAATTTCATATTTTTAGATTCCACATACAAGTGAGAGATAGCAAATTACACTTCTATTAGCAATAAATAAAAGTGTCCTTTTCTATGCAGTTTTCCCATGCAGTATGTTATCAAACTTTTAGAGCTTTATAATCCTGAGTTGAAAAGTGTCAATATAATACTATTTTTGTATTCACTTAATTGCGAGTAAAACTGATTTTTATTATGTAACTAACAAAATTTTTATTATGTTCTTTTCTGTAAATATCTGTTTGTATATGTTGCTTTTTTTTCTGCTAGTTTGTTGACAGTAACTAATCTTTATATATTAGAAATTTGGCCTTGTGCTTTGATACTTATTTGCAACATTAGTATTTTCTTTTGATCCTTTTTGGAAAGTTTTTGTGGGTAAGAAACTTTTTTGTGAGTAAAACTTTTATGACTTCTGAGTTTGATTATCATTAAAAAAACTCCTTCCAATATATTATTTTATTAATAAATACTGTGTTGATAAGCGTGGCTACTTTTAAAGAAGATATAAAACATACTCTAATAAGCTTTAAGTTTCTAAGTTCAGCAGCTAATATTTAATGTGGCTTACTCAGGAAAAGGATGATGTGTGGGCCTTTAATTTCCTATAACCATCCCATACCAGATAACACATTTTGTGTTTTTGGGCAAGTTTTTAATAGCTATAAACGTAAAGACTGCTTTTTGGGTAGGAACACAGTTCTATTAAAAACAATGGGTTGGAAGCAATGTATTGAACCTCTCAAGTTCTTATTCATTTAGTTAGGAATCTATTGAACAAAAATGCTATCTTTTAGAAATATGCTATATCTACTTAGTACCATAATGGTATTTGTGTATATATATTTGAAAAGGTACTTACCACTTCTAATTTTTGCAAAATGGAAATTTTGATACAGTTGGCTACCCAATACCATGGCCAAACTTCTTAGAGAATGAACTACTCCTGTTATATTAAAATATGAAAAATGTTAGAGTTAAGAGTACTTAGCAAAATAGCAACAAAAAAAATTCGTACAATACAGATATAGCATAAAGATCTTTCTGAGTGAGAAAAAGTGTATGAAACATTTAAGTTTGGGGGCGAAAGAAACCTAAACACTGAGAGAATGAGATCTGTCACTTTTACCTGATGTAATAACCACTTTGAAGGGAAACTATAACATTACCAGAATATTTGACCTGGAAGAGCTTCTTATTACAGATATGAAGAAAAACAAGAGCCAGGGATGGTGAGTAACCTGCATGAATTCATAAAGCAAGTAACAAGACAATACTAGCTGAAACATAGAAACTCCTAGTAATTTAAGCCACTTTACTTTGCTAAATAGGAACCTTTGCAGAGGGTGAGTACACAATTTGTGAGAATATTATCTATTATCAATTGCTTCCTAGAAGGGTATCCGAATTGTTGGCCTAGAAGGAAAAGGCACACAGCTTATGATCAAGTATTAATTATAATACTATTTACTATATATAACACTACAATAAATTACAATAATGAGAATAGAGGCTTTCAATGAATTAAAAATTATTCAATCAACACATTCAAAATTCCTTATAATTAGTTACTAGTTATTTTTAACTAATTCATATTTGTTCTTGATGGAATGTTACTGATTTGCAAATCTCAGCTGCTTACGATTTTGGGAGTAGAAAACTTATGTTAATGAGAAAAACTGTCCACATGGGAAAAACTGTTATTGACATATGCATTAGTTAAATGTTTTATAAATGCTACATTTAATTTTCCATTCTTCTTTTTTTTTTTTTTGAGTTGGAGTCTCACTCTGTCACCCAGACTGGAGTGCAGTGGCCGCTCTCGGCCACCGCAGCCTTGACCTGCTGGGCTATGGCGATCCTTTACCTCAGTCTTCCAAAGTAGTTGGAACTACAGGCGCGCGCTACCACGCCCGGCTAATTTTTTTTATTTATTGTAGAGATGAGGTCTCACTAAGTTGCCCAGGTAGGTCTTGAACACAGGGGCTCAGGTAATCCACTCACCTCAGCCTCCCAAGGCACAGGATTACAGGCTGAGCCACCGAGCCCAGCTAATTTTCCATTCTTAAGAGACCAATAAAAAGTGCTACACGTACTTCTTAAAATGATTATTTAAAGAAAGTCTCAGACATATCTAGTTTACAAATTTCATAAATTATTTAAGGTTTTTACTCTAAGTAAAAAAATGTCAAATTTAACATTTTAAGTTTTTTCTTTTATTCCTGAAAGCAATTTTTATCCCCAATTTTTTTATTCTTAAGAATTTTCTCCTTAGAAAAACTTTCACTTGATTTTTAAAATTCAATTCCCACAAGAGCTAAAGAAGTAAGAGACCAAAGATTTTATCAACCAGTTAGACTAACAGTACAGACTTGATTTCAAGATTACCTAGCCAGTTAGGAACAAGCTAGAATTCAAAATCAATTTCTGAATTCAGTCTAGTATGTTCCATAAGTTTTCTTCTAACTATTTAAATTAACTTTCTCATTTTGAAACCCAACTCAATGATTTTTACACTGTGTAAAGTCTCCTTCAAAATCTTTTTTGAAAGAAACGAAATGCAAACATTTAAAAAGGGGGCTTATAAAGCAAGCAGGCTCATGTTCATTCCTTTTGCAGTATTTTGAGTCTGCTGAGTTGTGACAAATGTTTGCATCTTGCTTACTGCACTGGGTTAAGTGCAGAACCTCGTAAGAATGAGTAGGGCAGCCCCTGCTTTGAGAGACTTCAATTCTTTTTTCCCTCTTTATTTCCCTCCTGCTCATCTTCCTTCCTCACTTATTTCCTCCCTCTCTGGATTTTACTAAGTCCTTATTATGTGAAGACATTGCCTTACACATAATGAGAGAGATCATCTTTGAAGGTCACAGTGTTGCTCTAATTTAACAAGCTAAGACAAGATAAATGCAGAAATAGCTAATCTGAGGCGGAACATGATAAACTTCATAAAAGACATAAAAAAAGTTATGAAGATTTATGGAAGGAATACACATACAGTAATACATCTTAAATAAATTTATTTTGAAGCTCAAAGGGCTACTAAATAGTCTTTATGAACAGTTTTTATACCTGCATGAAAAAGTCTTCACAATATTCGAAGGAATGAATAAAAACCACAGCTTTCCTTATTTAAAGTTGACACAATGTTTGCCATGTAAAAATTCTCAGGAAACTATGGTTTTCACACACCTCCAGCTTCTTCCATTTCAAATTAAGTTAAATAAAAAGGGAAAATATCTCATCTTTTCATGGAAAATTTTTATTTTGACATGTGGGTATCTATTGTGAACACAAAGGCACTGATGTTCAATTTGGAAAAGAATTTTAAGGATGCACCTTTGAATCTAAACAGTCTAAAAATGAAAAGAATCTCTTATAAGCAATGTTAAATCCTTTTAAATGCTGCCTAAAACAAACTGACTCTAAATGAACTGGCAGAAGCAGAATGCTAGTAGCAGTGCTTTTAATATTAATTAAACTTAATTTCAATTTTAGGTTTATTTAATGAAATAAATCCACATATTAATATTTGTACTTATAAAAACATTTAGCAGGATAATAGGAAATAGTCCACATGGCTGGATCAGAAGAACTGTGGCAAGCTAAGCGTGGATATTTAGGAGGTAACAAAAAACCATTTTAAAGTCTCAATTATAATACATAAAGATAATAAAAACCAAGGTTTTTAAATTAGATGTGGAAAATAGATAAGTGAAATATTTCCCACTGTAAGGAAAAGAATTATACTCTCCTCTATTGTCTACTATATGTTCCTATGTTATATGAAATTTAAAATAACACAGAAAACTGGGCATATATATGAATACAGTTTTGTGTGAAAATTAGGAGAAATTTAATTCATCACATACAAACAGAAAATGGTATATGTGAACATTACTATGAGGCAAGGCAAATAAGTACAAATGATAAAGCCAATCACTTAATCACCCAAACTAACCATTTCTCAATCAACTGAAGAAAGCAATAGCTTTGGTGAAATGGTGTTTCTTTTCTGCTTGAGAAGAGAGAGGACCCAACGAATGCTCTATTCTCTTAGGTCATGGGCTCTGTTTTTAAGGGATAGTGCTTATCTGCAGTGAAAAATTGTATGAAACCCCAGTTATACCCTTCTTTGGGTCCCATTTCCAGGAGTAGATCACTCTCTAAATTTGCTGATCCCACAACACAGAATGTGTATATCCAACAGTCAATTAGGGAAGAAGAACCACATAAAAGGAGATAACAACAACAACAGAAAAGAAGATGATGCTGAACTCCAAGTACAAATTATAATGAATTCTAGGCAAGCAGAGACCAAAATAAACTTCCCTCTAATAAAAAAAAAAGCAGTTAAAAAGAATCTGCTCTTTTAACATTACAAAGCCATGGGGAGTCAATAATATGACAGAAGAAAATGAATGCTGGAGAGAATCAAAAGGGTAGAAAGTAGTAAAAAAATCAAAATGTCAGTAGTGATATAACTTAATTAAACAGCTTCTATAATACTTACTATGATTTTTATTGGTCTTTGGATATTGTAATTTGGTACTGGTGGTGGTGTTAGTTGGAAGGGAAGTGAAAAGGAAGGATAGAGTAGAGTGCCAAGAAAGAACTGTAGAATAGCTGATGATGCCAGGATGCAATGTTCCACATTGGCACTCAGTTTCTAGAGGAAAAGCAGAAAATGTTAGGGACATATAGAAAGCATAAGTTCCTAAAACAAACTTGGTCCAATATATCCTCCCTTGAGAAATTATGAGAAACATCATTGCCATTATTGGAGATCATGGACTATTTCCATTAACTTGACTTGCCTGAGATAATGGTAAATGGACAAGAAACATGTAAGACAATCATTTCAGGACCATGTTCATTTACAAACCACAAAGACAAACATGCTCAAAGGTATGGTCATTTTAACCATTTGTGGCCATCTACTCAGAAACCTTACCAAGAGCTTTCCATGCATCTATCTATCCATTCAAAGAATGGAATGCCTTCTGTGAGTTTTAAAATAATCAATTTTTATGTTTATTTTCTACCTCCTAGTTTCAAAAAAAATTTAAGGCATCATAAATATAGTAAGAAAATACTAAATAAAAGTAGGTAGTAAATATGAAAAAAGGAAAGAAGAAGGAAGAGAGAAAACGAATTAAAATTAGGAACTTAATATTCATCAAAAAATACAATTAAGAATTAAGGAAGTCAAAGAATAAAAGTAGCTATTTCCAACTTGACAAAGAACTCTTGCAAAAATATGTAAAGACCTCTTAGAAACCAGTAAGAAAACAACCAAATAAAGATTAAAGAAAAGATAAAAACAGGCACTTAAAAAAAGAGGATATACAAATGACTATACAAAATGATGACAAGCCAATGAGGAAATGAAAATCAAAACTGGTAGTATACATTAACTAGGATGTCGAAAATGGAAAAGATTAGCAATAACAACTTCAACTAGAACTCTCATATGCTACAGAAAGTATAAACTGATCTATTTACTTTGGAGAACAAGCAGTTTCTACTAAGTCTAACATATGTGTGATATTGGGATAGAATATGTATTTGGTCATTGTCCTGAATATTAGACAGAGCTTCTAAAACTCATGTCATTTCCTAATAATGGTAAAAGGAGAATTTTTGTTGTAACATTGGGTCTTTGTCCCCAGTTCATGAAACATGCCATATGCCACAACCAAGTCACTTCAATTTTGGGTATATGCCCCAAAAGAAATATGTAAGAATGTTCATAGGGTTGAACATAGCAAGATGGCAGAATAAGACTATGCAGCAACAATGATTTGTAATACTACCCATACACAAAAATACATTTGTAAGAGCTAATGAAACCAGGTGAGAGATTACAGCACCTGGATATAGCACAGAAATAAGAGCAGACACACTGAGGAGAGTAGGAAGGATAGTTTTATATTATCTGTGTTACTTTTCCCCCAAGCCTGGCAGCAGAGCATTGAGAGACAAAACTTCCATGTGGGGAAGGGAGGAAAAAGTGGCCAGGAGCCCAAAACAGAGCCCAGTAAAATCCTGCACCAAAAAGGTCCCTAGATTCCCAGACTACAGGATGGCACCCAAGGATTGAGCCTCCACACCAACCTGAGAGCCAGGCTAGATTCTACACCCCTAAGCTTTAGGCCTGTGCAGCAAATTGCATACTCTGGATTTACCACCAGGCCAGTCTCAGTTGCCTGAAGCTCTGGACTGCTGTCAGCAGAGGATGGCCCCCACAACCCCAAGAATCAGGCCAGCACTTGTGACTCCAGCCTCCAGGCCTGACTGGAGGATTCAGTCTCTGGACATGTCCTAGTGCTGGTCAGGCCCTAGCATTAGGACAGCACTTATGGTTCCAGACTCCAGGATGGCACATTCAAACAGTCTCCAAGCTGGCTCCCATAGCAGACAAGATCCTAAGTGCCAGGCTCCAGACTTGCCCAGAGAATTTGGTCTCAGGACCTACCCTAGGGCCAGGCAGGTCTCAGAGACTCCAGGGTCTAGACTGACCCCATTAGCAATGTAGCTCCCAGAACTTCAGGCATCAGGCCCACCCAAACACTAGGGTGATCCCTGTGACCCAGGATCTATGCCTATCTACGGGGGGCCATTTATGGGGGGCCAGCCCCTTCAGAGAGATTTAGAGGGTCCCCGGAAGGTGAGGCAGCGTCGGCGATTATTCTGGAGAAATAAAGAGAAAGAAAGAGAAAGGGGGAGAAAGAAAGAGACTGGACTCTGTCTAGTGCAGAAGCCGATTCTGTAGTAGGGATAGATATGGAAAGAAAGATGGAGGGATAGTATAAAGAGAAAGAAAGAAAGTGGACAACTGTTCAGTGAAATGAGCAGAAGCCATTTATTGGGACCAACCATGAGTCTTTTATTCCAAATTTTCACATGTTAAATCACAAGACTTTCACGTGAACACAAGGACAGGTGGATGAGGTGCATCCCCCACCATCAAGTATTTCCTTAAGCATGAGGAAGGACAATCCCAATTAAATCACAAGACTTTCACGTGAACACAAAGCCAGGTAGGTGAGGGGCGTCCCCCACCCACCAGGCATTTTCCCAAGCATGAGGAAGGACAATCCCAAAATTATCTCACTGTTCCTCATGCTTGGTTAATGTACCTCACAAACAATACAATAATTCTAACATCATAATATTCTAATAATCAATAACTTCTAAAGCTTATGCATTCCCAACACCTAATGACTGACTTAAATCCTAATACCTTTCTATTCTGTGCTAATTTTACCTGTACTATAAAAAACTCTTAATTATAGCTCAAACCAGTTCCTAAAGAATGTGGCCCAGTCCAAAG
>NW_007254170.1:257390-284728 GCF_000164805.1 Carlito syrichta | reverse complement strand
GTCCAAAGATCACGTTGGGCCATTTCCAGGAACAATTGATTATAATCTCTTAACAAAATGGCTATTCTCAAATCCTATGTATCTATCATAATTTCAATAAAAAGTTTCTAATTCCTAATCCTAATATATAAAACTGATCGTCAGTAATAAAGCTTCTAAAATAAAACCCAAATACAAACTGTAAATGTACTAAGGCCAAAACCGCAATTAATAGCAAGTGGGAACAATGAAATTTCTAATGTTAGCTGTATTCTTATAAAACCTTAAAGTATCATGTTTGATCATGCTTGAACTAACATAATTCCCTCACGTAGCATGACCTATTCTACAATACTTTCTATGAATAAAATAAATTCAGTTTCTATTATAAGTAGAAAAAACCTACAATAATTGTAGCTAAAGAACCAGTTTAAAAGAATGCAGCCCAGCCCAAAGTGGACGCTGGGCCCGTAGGAATGTGGCCCAGTTCAAAGTTCATGCTGGGGCCATTTCTGGTAACTCCAGATAATCATCTATGTCATCTAAAGCTGGAAACAGCTCTCTAAATGTATATACTAATTCTACAAATATACTTTTAAATCTTATAAAGAAGCTTGTATCATATATAAGGCTCCCAAATGTAACCTGAGCTTGAACTGTGTCAAGTTTAAAGCCGAAACCAGAGTCTATGAGAAATGGGAACAATGGATCCCTAGAGTCAGCCATGGCTGTCATATTCTTAGAACTTCATGCTTAGATCATCAAAGTCCCTGCTAGTGGGTCATTCCAAACAACAAAGAAGGGAGGAGGGAATGGGTCTTCAGCTCCTGAACGCAACCTGGTGGTCTCAGGGTCCGCAGCCTGCCTGGATCCCTAACGCTCAGGCGGGCCTCCATGGCTGGCTCCCAACACCTATCCAGCACCAAAACACCTCTATGGCCCTGGGCTTCAGGCCTGCTCCAACACCAGGTCAGCACCCTTGATCACAAAACAACATAGGTTCCAAACTTGTCCAGTGCCAGGCTGGTGTCCAAGGCTCCACCCTCCAGGCTGGTACCTACTGTCCTATACTCCAGCAGACTCAGGATCCAGGCCTGTCCAAGTAGACCCCGGTGTAGGTCCAGTCCACATGGACCCAAGGTGCAGGACAATCCATGTACCCAGATCCTAGGTTGGCCCCAGAGTCCCCAGGATCAGCTTTTGTAGACCTAACCTCTAGACTGGTAGTTTGCACATTCAGCTTTTAGGATGGCACCAGAAATCAGAGGCTCTAGGCCAGTTCCCTTGATCCCAGGATCCAGACCAGCCCAGGTGGCTCCTGGAACCATGAAATCCCCGGCAATCCTAAGCTTCAGATCAGTCCCACGGACCCAGTCTCCATGCTGGTATCTGTGAAAACATCTCAGCTCTAGAAAACCAATAGTCCAGGCCTATTCTAGCAGACCCAGGGTCCAGGTTCACCCAGAAAGGTCCAGTGCCTGGCCAAATCCCGTGCACCAAGGCTCCAAGATTATCCCTACAGACCATGTCTCCAGTACCCATGGATTTAAGGTTTAGGCTCTACCCACAGACCCAGGCGCCAGGTTAGGTCACCTGTCAACCCATCCCCAGGCCAGGTTACCCAGGTGTTCCAACAGCAAGTCCCCCTTTGGATCATATCAGACAGCCTGCCCAGAAACTCTGGAAGTGCTGACTAGAGAAGTACTCTCCAGACAAAACAAGTATGCAAAGACTGAAATAAGTCCCTATTTTTGCAAATACACAGAAATCCATATAAGGCAATTAGCACACATGGAAAACTAAGGTAATATAACACTACTAAAAGAATAGACAGTGCAACAGTAACTGACCCCAAAGAAATGAGGATATAGGAACTGGCTGACAAAAATCACAAAATAATTATTTTTAAGAAGGCTTAGAGAACATCAAGAAAATACAAATAAACAATTTAATAATATCAAGAAAACAACAAAATACCAAAATAAAATTAACAGAAAGATTAAAATTATGTTAGAAAACCAAACAAATTTTGGAGTGAAAATTCATGGATTAAAATAAACATTCAATGGAGAACATCAATAGCAGAACTGGTTAAGCAGAAGTAAGAATTTGTGGACTTGAAGAAAGGTTATTTGAAAATATATAGTTGGCCGGCTCAGACTGTAATCCCAGCGCTTTGGGAGGCTAAGGTGAGTGGATTGCCTGAGCCTGTGGGTTTGAGACCCGCCTGGGCAACTTGGCAAGATCTCATCTCTACAATAAATAAAAAATGAGCCGGGTGTGGTAGTGCGCGCCGGTAGTTCCAGCTACTTGGAAGGCTGAGGCAGAAGAATTGCCGGAGCCCAGCAGCTCTAGGCTGCAGTGGCTGGGAGTGGCCACTGCACTCCACACTCCAGTGTGGGTGACACAGTGAGACTCCAACTCAAAAAAAAAAAAAAAAAGAAAGAAAGAAAGAAAGAAAATATATAGTCAAAGGAGAAAAAAGAAAAGCAATGAAAAAAGCTTACGGGAATGACAGAACAGCATCAAAAGAGCAAATGTTTAGTTTGTAAAGCAGATAAAAATAAAAGGGTAGAATGCTTATCTAAAGAAACACTAGCAGAAAACTTTCACATTTGGGAAAAAATATACATTTACTCAGGTACAGGAAGGTCAAAGGTGTCCAATCAGATTCAACCCAAATAAGACTATATTAACACATAATCAAAATATTTAAAAAAAGAACAGAAGCAGGTAACTTTTAAGAGACTTCCAATAAGACTAGTAATGAATTTCTAAGAAGAGACATTATAGATCAGGTGAGAGTGGGATGATATATTAAAAGCACTGATGGAAAAAAACTGACAACCAAGAACATTGTACCCAGCAAAGCTGTCCTTCAAAAATTAATGTGAAATAAAAACTTTCCCAGGTAAACAAAAGCTGAAGGAGTTCATCACCAACAGACCTATATTACAAGAAATGAAAAAAAGGTAGTTCCTTGAGCTGAAAGTAAAAAACACTAATTTGTAACACTAAACTATATTAGAGGATAAAATTCACTGGTAAAGTAGGTACACAGTCAAATCGAGAATTTCCTAATATAGTAACAGGGGTATACAAATCACTTATATATTTAATGCAAAAGGCCAAAAGTCCAAACTATTAAAAACATTAATAACTACAATAAAAAATTAAATTAGAAACACAGCTGCATTTGTATGTGGATTTTGTACTCTGCAACTGTTTTTGTTTAATTCTTATAATTTCTATGATGCCATGGATCTAAAATGTAGTCTGACATACACTGGTAGAGACAGGGTCTCATTCTGTCACCCAGGCTGGGGTGCAATGATGCGATATAACTCACTGTAACCGACAATCCTGGCTCAAGCAATCCTCCCTGCAAACACGCGCTACCTACAATGTCTGGTATTTTTTTTTTTTTTTTTTTAGAGATGGGGTCTCACTAGGTTGCCCAGGCTGGTCTCAAACTTCTGGCCTCAAGTGATCCTCCTGCCTTGGCCTTTCAAAGCACTGGGATTACAGATGTGAGTTACAGTGCCTGGCCCTATTTCTTTCCTTTTTGTTTGAGTTGGAGTCTCACTCTGTCACCCAGGCTGCAGTGAAGTGGCATACTGCATTGCCACCAAAGCCTTGACCTGCTGGGCTCAGGCAGTCCTTCCGCCTCAGCCTTCCATGTAGTTGAAGTTACTGGCACATGTTACCATGCTTGGCTTCTTTTTTGGTTTATTGTAGAGATTAGGTTTCACCAAGTTGTCCAGACTGGTTTCAAACCTGTGAGCTCAGGCAATCTCTTGCCTAGACCTCTCAAAATGCTGGGATTACAGGCTGGAATTACTGCACCTAGCCTGGCCCTATTTCTTAATAACTGACTATAGTTTGTTTGTTTGTTTTCTAACTTTTCTGGGCCTGTTGACTATTCTGTTAAATAGGATTATTATCATCTTTCCTGAGCTTATATACTTATGTGTATATAAACACATATATGCACACATACATATGGTATCTGTCACATGTCATTAAGTGGTAGTGTTAAATATTAGCTTGTTTCCTCTTGTCCTCTATTTGCTTCATATAATTGTTTTTATTTCCTAGTAGATTACATACTACTTTAGGAAATATACTATATCTTATTTTCCCTACATTTTCTCCATAGTGTCTGGCTGGGCACTTCCTGGGATCCTGGCAATACCTGTCTAGAAATGTCAGAGTTCTGTTACCTGATCTAAAGTCACATAGATATTAGTCAGGCTACTTAACCTTTCATCCCACTATTCTCACTTAAAAATTGAAGACAGCACTACTACAATACAAATATACATATGCAAGTGTGCACACATGCATACAAGAATGCTTTCTGTTTGAGACCACTGTTGTAAGGTCAACTAAGATAAGAAGATATATAGAATTGTGCAAACTGTAAGATGATATGCAAATTAATTCTGCTTGCTCTCTTCAGATAGTCTCAAATGTGCAAAGTTCAATGTAATAAATCTATTTCCATTTAGTTATCTTCCATTGTATATTCCCTTCTAATGACAACCTAAAAAAAAAATAGTCCCCCTCCATAATGCTCTGTTGCCTACCTAATTTTTGTTTTCAAGGCTTTAGTTATTAATGGCATATGATATAGATGAACATAAATCCAATGGAAGGAAATCACACGTTAAATAATACAGTAATAATATTTACTGAATATCAGCTGAACTCAAGCAGCTTGAGAGGAATCTGAAATAATTCTTAAGCGGAATTTATGAAGGTTTACATCAATAACTGTGAACCAGAATTGCTGTCCCCTTCTCCCTCTTCACCTTCCCTTCCATACTTTTGTTTGAAAGAAGGTACAAAAAGAGCAGAAATTTAATCAGGTTTTACTTTACAATACTTCAGTCAGATGTTAAACTTTCTTTCTTTTTTTTTTTTTTTGAGTTGGAGTCTCACTGTCACCCAGACTGGAGTGCAGTGGCCGCTCCCGGCCACCGCAGCCTCGACCTGCTGAGCTCCGGCGATCCTTCCGCCTCAGCCTTCCAAGCAGCCGGAACTACAGGCGCACGCTACCACGCCCAGCTAATTTTTTTGATTTATTGTAGAGATGAGGTCTCGCCTGCCCAGGCGGGTCTTGAACCCGTGGGCTCAGGCAGTCCACTCACCTCAGCCTCCCAAAGGCGCAGAATTACAGGCTGAGCCACCGAGCCCGGCTAGATCTTAAACTTTCTAACTGAATTATTATTATACATCTCATACAAATCTACTTACATACAAATAAAGTTACTAATAAAACAATAGTAATAAGCTAATATTGATACTTGTTTCCTTATTTTTAGGATAAATGATGTTTCACACCCTGGAAGGTTGAACAAAGGTTATGCATCATAGATATCTGAAGTAACAGATTCTATATACATTACACATACATTAACTAATATTAAATTTCCAAAGCAAAAAACTATCTGGTGAAAAAAAAAAACAAAACAAAAAGACAGACACAGGATATTTTATTTTAGATATTTTCAAGTTCAAATTAGGTAATAAAAGTTGCTGTCTTTTCCTGTTAGAATTTAAATGGAAACATAGCAGTACAGGAAACTAAAAAATAAATTGCTTCTTAAACTCACCACAGGTTAAACATTAATGAACTACTTTTAGATGTTAGCAACCAGAAATTTCAGAACAATTTATTTTGGCAAAAAATCCTAAATTATTATATTTTTACCTGTCAAGAGAAAACAAATATTCTGTGCCATATTTTCATAAAATGACCACTATTCTATGCAACATGTCATTATTTTGTCTGAGATACAGACCAGACAACAAATGTAAAACTATAACAGGACTAAAATTTTCCTTCTCTGTATGAATGAAGTACATGGAATAAGAATATTTACTGCAAAAACAAGCTTATGACTTTGGTGTTGTTTTCTGACCAGGACAACTTTCCTGCAATAAGACACCTTAAAATTTAACATGTCTAATATCAATTAATTGTAGAAAAGTGAGTGTTAGTCTAAAAAATGTAGGATCAGAGTATTTTTCCTTAAAGGCTGGAAAAAACAAAACCAAACAAACCTTAAATACCTCCTAGTTCAAAGACCTCTTTAAAGTTTGAATTTCCCCTGAAACACTCTCAACACTTTGAGATTATAATATTCAATAATTTTTCATATCTCTGTGAGGGCATATTAATAATCACTGCCATGAACTTCTAATGATATTAGTGGATTGATGATTCTTAGGCATGACAAAGAAATAGACAGTAATTTGTTTCAGATATCCTTTAACAGTACAAACTTCTAAATCTAAATATACTGTCCTCTAGGATAAATATATTTGGAATTTTAAATAAAGTCCAATAGTAATAGTTTAGCTTCTGTAGTTGTACTATATTTAAAAATTCAAAATAAGGCCAGGCATGCTGGCTCATGTCTGCCATTTCAGTATTTTGGGAGGCTGAGATGGGAGGACTGCTTTAGTCCAGAAGTTGGAGACAGGCCTAGGCAACACAGTGAGACCCTGATTCTACAAAAAAATTAAAAATTAGCTGGGTAGGGTGGTATGTGCCTATAGTCTGAGCCACTCGGGAGGCTGAGGCAGAAGGATTCCCTAAGTCTAGAAGGTCAAGGTTGGAGTGAGCCATAGTGTGCTACTACACTCCAACTCTGGGGACAGACTTGAGACCCTGACACACAAACACACACACACACACACACACACACACACACACTCAAAATGAGTGGGCTCATTACATGGATACCACAGCAATCCTGAAGAAAAACAAACCTAGGAAAAGTTAGTATTTGTCACAGTTAAGGGTGAATAGTGAGATTTCAGAAATTAATGAATAAGACTCAAATCCAGATAAATAGCCTGCTAGAAAAATTAAATCTTCAGAACACATGCATTTATATCCTGGCATGTCAACTTGTTTACTGTATTAATCTGTACAAGATAATCTCTTTAAATTCTAGTGTCTTTTCTGTACAATGTGGGGATATAATATTCTCTTCCATCCAAGGTTTCTCTAACTAGTGCTGAGAATATTAGAAATCTAAATGTGATTGAACCTAGCATATTTTAGTAACAACTATAAGCACCAAATATATGTTTTATTTAACAAATGATTCCATCTTAAAGTCAATATGTAGCATGAGAATGACCAAGTATTTTCAAATTTTTTTCTTACAGACACCCTATAATAAAGTATCAGCTCTCGTTCTAAAATATACACTCTTTGGTGACAAGATTAATATATTTTATCTTTTTCTGTTTTTGCTTTAGCGATGTTTTTCAGAAACCAAAGGGTGACTCTGGTTCTTAACTGCCAGCCCCAACCTCCATAATAGTTGTTTTCATGTGTTTAATATACATTTAGCATGGGGTAAAACTTTTAACAAGTAGTCCTGAGAAAAACAGAAATTTTGGAAATCATGGCTGTAAATCATAGAGCATGCTGACTTGCCCATAAATACCTACTGCACGAGTATTTAGATATAAACCTAGTTTTAGTAAAATTAACATCAATTTGAGAGGTAATCTCCTTAACATTACATAATCTTTTATTCATTTTGCTAATGCAGTTATTACTAGAAACTCTAAACTATCATAGTATATTATAAAGTATACTTTTATTTATTACATTTGAAGACTGCCATCTCTTTGAGAATAGTGATTCTCAAAGATTTTATGTATGGAGGTTTCAAGTAAAGGAAAAATTCAGAGCTCAGAGGGACATTTAATCATGGTCTTGAATTCAAGTATGTTACTGTTAAAAATATCAGATCCAGAGTCACCATACATCAAATTTCCCTTGAGGGCAGAAATGGTGATCATGTATGCCCTGAAAACACACAGTTGAAGACTATACTCTAGATACCTCAAATTTCTATAGTCTTATGGCTTATAAAAAAAAAAAAAAGCAAAGCCATATTTAGATTTCTATTTTCCTTCTTTCTAAAATACAGATGTTGAAACATAGGGATTTCTGGTTTCTACTTGGAAAATCAGATAGCCAGAGAGAGTACTGCTCCCAATGTAACAGTTAAAAGAAAAAGGCAATTTCACCTTCAGAGTAAAACTCATAAAGGCAGCTTGGGTTGGGATGAAGTGGAACAGGGTGGGAATTACATTGAGAATCAAAGATAAGACTGGCAAACTTTTCTTATAAAATCATGGCAACTAGATGACAAAGTGCTGAAAAAACAAGAATTGTCAGCAGAATTTTATACCTAGTAAAAATATATTTCAAAAATAAGAGAGAAATAAAAACTTTCTTGCCAACAAAAATTGTAAACAGCTGACCTAACTTTTCAATATGTTTTCAGAAAAGTTCTTCAAGCAAAATGAATATACCAGCAAGAAACTTAGATATAAACAAAGAGTAACAAAAATTGAATAAATGACAGTAAAATGAAATAACTTTTCCTATGTTTAATAATTTCAAAGTTAACAGAAGCAAACATAGGAAAACCTCTTCTGTGCTGATAGCATATTGAAAAGTAAAATACATAGCAACAATAACAGAAAAATAATTGGGCATTTACTATTATAAGATCATTACACTGTACATGAAGCAGTATAAAATTATTTGAAGGATTTTGGTTAATTATAGATGTATATTATAAACTACAGCATCTACTAAGCAGCAATAATAAAATATGTGCAATAATAAAATATTAGAAATCTATAATTTCAGTGTAGATAAAAAGGAATTAGAAATGTTCAAATAATTCAACAAGGGACAAGGAAAAACAAAGCACAGAAGATATGAAACAAATAGAGAATAGCCAGCAAACTGGCAGATTTAAATCCAACATATAAGTAATCAAATTATCAGAAATAGCCAAACATACTACTTAAAACACAGAGATTATCAGACTAAAGAAAAAGTAAATCTAAGTATATGCTATTGATTTAAAAAAAAAATCACTTGAAGTATACAGACGTATACAGGTTAAAAGTAAAATGATGGAGAAAGACACATCATGAAAACACTAACTAAAAGTAAGTTGAATACATGATATAAATTTTAAAATAACAAACTCACAAACATGCGAAGTAGAATTAACCAAGCAGAAGCAAGAATCTCAGAGCTTTAGGACCAAAATATGGAACTAACCCAAACTGTTAAAAACATAGAAAAGCTTAAAAAGACAGAAGAAAGCCCCCAAGAGATGTGCGATTATATCAAAAGGCGAAACCTTTGATTAATTGGCATTCCTGATGCTGATAGACAGAGACCACCCTGGAACAAATATTCCATGAAATTATTCAAAAAAATCTCCTCATTTCATCAGAGACATAACCATTCAAACATAAGAGATTCAGAGAACCCCTGTAAGACATCAAATCAGAAGAATATTCCTATACACAGTAATTCACTTACACAAAGTAGGTATAAAAGAAAAAATCCCAAAGGTAGCAAGAGAGAAAGTTCAGACAATCTACCAGAGACGACTGATTAGAATAGCAACAGACTTATCTACTGAAACACAAAGACTCGAAGAGACTGGAGTCCAGTCTTCAAAATTCTCAAAGTTAAACAATTCCAACCAAGAATTTTGTACCTAGCTAAACTAAGCTTCATCAGTGATATAGAATTAAAATGCTTCCCAGACATCCAATCCCTAAGAATTTATGCTGCCTCCAGACCAGCTCTAAAAGAAACGTTTAAGAAATAATTAAACACAGAAGAAAGAAAAAAAGAACAACTGCGATCTTTCCAAGAATGCAGGAAAAAGACTAAAAACAAACACATATATCAACCAAAAATCAAAAGAAAATCAACAAAAAATAAAAAAAACAACAAATTCTATAAGAAGTTCATGACAGGGATAAACTCTCACATCTCAATAATTAGCATGAACGTGAATGAACTAAATGCACCACTGAAAAGACACAGAATGACAAACTAAATAAGAAAACATATGTGACAATATGCTGTCTCCAGGAGACTCATCTCACCAGAATGGACACTCATAGACTTTAAGAGGATGGAAAACAAATCTTCAGGTGAAAGGAACACAAAAGAAGCAGGAATTATGATCTAATCAGACAAAATATCCTTTAAGGTATCAAAAAACTAGTAAGATATGAAAAGTCACTACATAATGACAAAACGTTCAACCCATCAATATGAAATATTCATCCTAAACATATATGTATGCACTATAGGAGCACCAACTTTTATAAAGCAGCTTCTAGTTAAACTAAAAAAGATATTGACTCTAACACTATCATAGTTGGGGACTTAAATAGCTCACTATTGAGGCAAAAAACCAATAAGGAGATCCGGAACCTCAACTTGACACATGACCAAATGGACTTAATAGATACTTACAGTACACTTCACCCAAAAGCCACAGAATATACATTCTACTCATCACCACATGGAAAGTACTCCAAGATTGAACGTACTCCACATCCTTGGCTATAAATCAAGCATAAACAAATTTCATAAGATTGAAATACTGCCATGTACCTTCTCAGACCACAGTGGAATAAGAATAAATATCAACACCAATGAAGTTTCTGCAAAACCCACAAAGGCATGGACAGTAAATAGCATGATGCTGAACAACTCCTGGGTCAACACGGAAATCAAAACAGTTTTAAGATTTCCTGGAAGCATGAAAAGGAAGAAACATCTTACCAAAACCTCTGGGATGCCAAGTAATAAGTAGTAAGAAGGGATCTCATATCTCTACACACATTAAGAAAATGGAAAGATCACAAGTTAAAAGCCTAACAAATACCTAAAGGAGTTGGAAAGACAGATCACTCAAACCCTAACTTCAGCAGAAGAATTCAGATCACCAAAATAAAAGTCCAAATGCAGGACAACAAAAGATAAAAATATAATAGAAAAAAAAAATCAACAAAACAAAAAGCTGGTTCTTTGAAAACATAAACAAGATTTACAGATCCCTAGCCAGACTAACTAAGAAAAAGATAGAAAAAGCCCAAATAAACAATCAGAAATGCAAAAGTTCAAGTCACAACTGACCCCAAAGAAACACAAAAGATTATCAGGATATACTTTGTCCTTGTATGGAAACAAACTCGAAAACGTAAATGAAATAGAGGATTTTCTGACATCACACACCCTCCCAAGGAAGAACTGGGACCCTAAATACACAACCTGGGAAATTGACTTTGTCATAAGAAAACTACCTACAAAACAAAATAAAACAAAACAAAACAAAAAAACGCTGAATCACACAGCAGAAATCTACAAAACATACAAGGAGGAGCTGATACCAATCCTATTGAAAGTATTCCAGGCAATTGAGAAAGACAGAACTCTCCCCAGTTCATTTGGAAGCTATTATCACAATGATACCCAAACCGGCTACAAATCTAACAAAGAAAAAGAACAACAGGTCAATATCCTTGAACACAGATGCAAAAATTCTCAACAAGATTTTAGCAATCCTAATCCAACAACTCATCTCAAAAATCATCTACCATCACCAAGTAGGCTTTTTCATCCCTGTGATGCAGGGCTGGTTCAGTGTCAACAAGACCATAAACGTTAATTAAATACCTTAACATATGTAAAAACAAAGACCACATGATTTTATCATTAGATATTGAAAAAACTTTTGATAACATCCAGCCTCACTTCTTGATCGAAACCCTTGAACACCTAGGCATACAACACAATATTAAGAGCCATCTACAATAGATTCACAGTCAACATACTGCTAAACAGACAGAAATTGGAACCATTTCCCCTGAAAACTGAAAAAGACAAGGCTGCCCACTCTCACACCTCCTGTTCAACATAGTATTGTATATCCTAGGTATAACAATCAGAAAAGAGAAGGAAATCAAGGGTATCCAAATAGGAAAAAGGAAGTTACGTTTTATCTCTTTGTGGATTATATGATTCTATACCTTGAAAATCCAAGAGACTCTGTCAAAAACCTCCTTGCACAGATAAAGGACTTTGGCAAAATCTAAGTGTGCAAAATAAAGATGTAAAAGACAATCACATTCCCATACACCACAATAAACAGACAGAAACCCAAATAAAAAGCACAATCCCATTCTCAATAGCCACAAAAAACATGAAATACCTTGGCATCTTCCTAACCAGAGAAGTGAAAGACCTCTACAATGAAAACTACAAAACACTGCTCAAAGATATCAAAGAAGACACAAACAAATGGAAAAATATCCCATGCTCATGAAGTGGAAGAATTAAAATCGATAAGATATCCATTCTACCAAAGGATTTCTACAGATTTAACGCAATACCTATTAAATTACCAGCATCATTCTTCTCAGACCTGGAAATGACAATACAGAAATTTACATGAAAACATAAAAGACTAGGAATAGCCATAACAATCCTTAGCAAAAGAAACAAAATGAGAAGTGTCACACTTCCCAACATCAAACTCTACTATAAAGCTACAATAATCAAAACAGCTTGGTATTGGTACAAGAACAGGCACACGGACCAATGGAACAGGATAGAGATTCTAGAAGCAAAACCTCAATTTCTCAACCAAATTATCTTTGAAAAAATCTTCAACAACAACCTCTGGAGAAAGGAAAACCTATTCTGTGAATGGAGCTGTGGAAACTGGCTGACCACATGCAAGAGATTGAAACGGGACTCCTACTCATCACCATACACAAAAATCAACTCTAAATGGATCAAAGATCTAAATGCAAAACCTCAAATTATAAAAATCACAGAAGAAAATGCAGGAAACACCCTTACGGAAATTGGAATAGGCAAGCAATTCCTGATCAATTCTCCAAAAGTGAATGCCATAAAAGATAAAATAGATAAATGGGACCTCATCAAACTGAAAATCTTCTGCAAAGCAAAATAAACCATCAAGAGAGCAGGGAGACAGTCCTCAGAATAGGAAAAAAAAATTTGTCATCTGTAAATCTGACAAAGGCCTAACATCCAGGATCTATAAGGAACTCAAACAAATGGGGGGAAAAAAAAACAACCCTATTAAAAAATGGCTTAAAGATATAAATAGACAATTGTCAGAAGAAGACATATGAACAGCCAACAGATATATGAAAAAAAGTTCAGCCTCACTAATCATCAAAGAAACACAAATTGAAACCACACTGAAATACTACCCTACTCCAGTCAGGATGGCTGTCATCAATAACTAGAAAAACAACAGATGCTAGAGAAGATGCAGGGAAAAGGGAACACTTCTACACTGTTGATGGGAATGTAAACTGATACAACCTCTGTGGAAAACACTGTGGTGATTTCTAAACGATCTAAAAGTTGACCTTCCATACGACCCAGCAATTCCCCCTCTGGGTACAGGGACTCAAATCACTCTACAAAACAGATACCTGCACACGCATGTCTATTTCAGCATTATCACAATAGCAAAAACATGGAACCAACTGTGCTGCCCATCTAATGTGGACTGGATAAAGAAAATGTGAAAATGTAGTACATTTACACAATGGAATATTATGCAGACATAAAGAAAAAAAAAATCAGCTGGGCTCAGTGGCTCAGCCTGTAATCCCGTACTTTGGGAGGCTGAGGTGAGTGGATTGCCTGAGCTCACGGGTTCGAGACCCGCCTGGGCAACTTGGCAAGACCTCATCTCTACAATAAAATTTTTAAAAAACCAGCCAGACGTGGTAGCACACGCCTGTAATTCCGGCTACTCGGAAGACTGAGGCAGAAGGATCGCCGGAGCCCAGCAGGTCAAGTCTGCAGTGGCCGAGAGCGGACACTGCACTCCAGTCTGGACAACAGAGTGAGACTCCAACTCAAAAAAAAAAGAAAAAAAATTATGAAATTCACAGCAACTTGATGGAATTACTTGATGTAATACTTGATGTAATACTCAGTGATTTATCACAGAAACAAAGATCTTAGTACTACATGTACTCACTCATAAACGAACCCTGAACACTTATCTTTTATTTTATAGAATATTGTCTGTAAGAAAGGGATTGGCAGTAGTGGGATACTGCCAGGGGTCGGAGGGGAAAGAGGAGGGAGAGACACATAACATCAGTAAGAGTACCAAACTTTACCTGTACTGTGACCACTTATGTAGCTAACACTGAATTGTACACAAAAAAAAGAAAAAAAGAAAAAAAAAGAAAGTATATAAATTATAGACATGGTAGATTATAGACAATTATAGACAAGAAATATTGGGGATAACAAGGGCCATCACATAATGATAAAGGGTTATCCTCAAGGAGACATTGAATAAGTCTATGTACCTAGCACACGTATTTCAAAATTCATAAAGTCAAAACTAGTAACACTGAAAGATTAAATAGGCAAACTGAAATTTATAGTTGGAGATATCAGCATACCTCTCTTAGTAATCAATAAGGTAGGCAGAAAAACATCGGTAAAGACATGGATCACTTGAACACCATCAAACAATTTGACCTAATATTTACAGAAGACTAAACTCAACTGAATATATACTATTCTAAAGAGTATACATAAAATATTTACCAATATGTGATATAATGGGGACTATAACACAAATATTAAGACATTTAAAAGAACTGAAATCATAAAAGGTATGTCTAGATCATAAGGGAATTAAACACATAAACAAACAAAAAATAGCTAAAGATACATGGGAAACTCCCAACTATTTGGAAATTAAACACTGCTAATTAGACTATGTGTCAGAAAGGCAATTTGTGGACAATTAAAAACATTTTGAACTAAAAAAAAGAATTATGTATATATATACATATGTAAAACATATCAAAATATATGTGATGCAACTAAAGTAGAATTCAGAGAGAAATTTACAGCATTAAATACTTATATTGGAAAAGAAAGGTCTAAAATCAGTATTGTAAGCATCCATATTAAGAAACTAGAAAAAGAACAAACTAAATACAAAGCAAAAAGTTGCAAAAACGTGAGTTAGAGCAAAAATCAATAAAAATGAAAACAGAAAAGCATTAAAGAAAAATCAACTAATATAAAATCTGTTCTGAAGTGGAGTAAAGTGGGTGGGAATGAAAAAGGGGGCATAGGAAGAAGCAGAAGTGGTAAATCCAAAGAGTAGAAGATCTGGAAAAACATTCTGACTGTGCCACATAACAATGCTATATCCTTAATCAGCATTATTTTTGAGCTCCACTTGCCTCATTTGTATAAAGGGCATAAAGTGATATCTTTCACAGGATGAATGCTGAGATTAAAGGAGTTATTCATGATAATTATTTAGAAAGAATAATAACATTCTTAGTTCTAAATAGTAAGATTAACAGACTAATTGTTATACAATACATGAAATACCATATTAAGCTCAATATATCTTTTTGGACCTTCAATATCACAGCAAAGCAAAATTCATTAATACCTATAAAAATATTTTTCAGTGGTAACACTGAAGCTGAGTCAAAATCATTATAAACAGTAAGTGACATCTTGACATGTTTTCTCTTCAAGGAAAAAAGTACAAGAAAAAAGCAGCATAAATAAGGAACTTCTTAAAAAACAAATACAATTCATTGCAGATATATTTTTATGCAGACTTTTTCAAAGTGGATATCGTCACCAAGAGCAGATCTAGTTACTGCATCAGGTTTCAATTCTTGTGAAAAAGAATAAAACAAATTTATTTTAGAGTCTAATTTTAAATAGTCATTATAATTGAGTTAAGTTTCTTCCCCGTCTTGCTTTAAGAAACATGATATCAAATAAAATCTTAATTTTTAGAAAATAACTCTGACCACACAAAGAAAATTCTCATTTTACTAAAAAAGCTATAGCAAAATGATTTTAAGAGCGAATCCTCCTAAGAACAAAATTTAAAGCAAGAACAAAGCGATATTTCCAAGAAACTCAATACAAGCAACTGAAAATCAAGGATTTTATACTCAGTCAAGGAGCTCTTCAAATATCTATAGAAAAACAGATGTGAACCTGCAAGAATTCAGGGAATATTGTATACATGTCCCTCTCTAGAGGAATCTCCTAGAAGAGGAGCTTCAGCAAGCAAGGGATAATTCAAATACAAGAACTGATGTTTAGTACTGTATCAATTTGCAGAACTAGGATTAAAATAAGAGTGGGGTTTAGGAAAAAGACTAGTAAGTAGGCTTTATATATTTCTGTAAAGTAGAAAAAGCTGCAACTAAAAAAAGTACAGGGGAGAGGGGAAATAATAAGATCGCTGACTATTGGCAATCCCTTTGGGTCCCCTTCCACTGTGGGAGCTTTTCTGTCCCCTAAATAAATACTGCTTTCTTAAAAAAAAATCACTGACTATTATCTAGGTTAGGTAAATAGGCGGGAGTCAAAGGCTACCATTTAAAATAGACAGACTAGCCGGGCTCGGTGGCTCAGCCTGTAATCCCGTGCCTTTGGGAGGCTGAGGTAAGTGGATTGCCTAAGCCCGTGGGTTCGAGACCCGCCTGGGCAACTTAGCGAGCCCTCATCTCTACAATAAATCAAAAAATCAGCCGGGCGTGGTAGCGCATGCCTGTAATTCCGGCTACTCGGAAGGCTGAGGCGGAAGTGTCGCCGGAACCCAGCAGGTTGAGGCTGCGGTGGCCGGGAGCGGCCACTGCACTCCAGTCTGGGTGACAGAGTGAGACTCCAACTCAAAATAAATAAATAAATTAAATAAATAAAATAAAATAGACAAGACTAGAAAATAAAAGATTACTCGAGAAAATGGGAAAGTAAAGGTACTGTAAGACAGATAAACACAATGGTAGCCATGGAAAGAAAGCATAGACCTTCCTAAACACCAAAAGAAATTTTTTGAAAACCACAAAGAGGACATATTAAGTGAAAAATAAACAGTAAATACAACAAAGAATACTCAGTAATTTGGAAGGAAAATATGACAGAATTGAGAGCAAGCATCAGAAATACAACTGAATATGAGTTAGTTTAATAGGTTCATTAGAAGAAAAATTTCCAAATTGGAGCACAAAGTAAAACCTAACTCTATGTTGTATATACTAGAGACACACAAAGAACAATTATTAGTAAAGGTCAAATCTAAAGCAATTGGCAAAGATATACCATGCAAATAGAAACAATTAAAAAGGTGTTGAGATAATGTACCAAAGAATAGGCAAAGAAAAGAAATTTAACAAGACAAAAAAGATAATACTTATGACTATGCCTCAAATAAAACACAGAAACTATTATATGAAGGAGAAACAAGAAATAAAGGTGAAATAGAAATACTACTAACAGGAGATTAAGAACACCACTTCCAGTTCAAGAAAGTTCAAATAAGAAAAAAAAAAAATTAAAATAACTTAACAACCCAATTAATAAGATATATGTCTTATAGATTTGTTTAGAATATTAAATGCAAATATGCAATATACAAATTACATTTTCTTCTCAAATACACATGAAACATTCACAAAAAACTGTCACATATTAAGTCAGAAAAAGTTCTATCAAGAAAAACATTACAAGCAATACTCCCCAATCACAACAAAAAAGTAGAAACTAAAAAAAAATATCAACCAACCAATGAAGAACAAAAATCAAAAAGTTTCTTCCATCTGGAAATAAAACAACAAATAAATAAAAACACCTCAATTAAACAACTCTTGGGGAAAAATATAAACAGATACGTCAGCATATCTGAAAATTAATAAGAAAATATATCAGAATTTATAAAAAGCAATTAAGTGGTTATCAGTCTTAAACCAACTGTATCAATAAAAGCAAAGTAATGAAAATAAATGAATGAAATCGTTCAACTAAAAGGAACCTACATTATCTTTGCTCAATTCCTCATTTAACAACTGATATTAAGACTCAAATAAATATTTTGAATTGTCCAAGATCCTACAGGTAGGTAGTGGTAAGACTGACCTTAATACCTCTATTAGATTATCGTCTTTCTAGCCTCTTGCCTCTTTGAAAATCAAAAGGGTATCTTCCAACTGTAAAAGCATTCATGTACAACCAATACAAATTAATTTCTATTTTATGGTTCACATTTAACTGACACAATCAGAATCTTCTAGTTATAAGAATCACAGGTTTTAAAGTGAATCATGATTTATACGAGGTTGAAGTATTACTGTACTTTTTAAAAAATGTGGGGTGCTGAGCAACCCAAGTATGCAATTTTGGCAACTTCTGTGGTCTTTCAGAAACACTATAGGGAAAATGATGTGAAGGTTCAGAATAAACCATACATTTACAAGATAAATACAGAATGAAGCAGATCTGAATTTAATCGGGTTCAGTATATTAAAAGAATGTGTTTGCCACTATTAACAACATCTAAAGTCAAGGTCTGTGATGGGTCTCATATTTTATCCTACTTGTAAGCTAAGAAGTTAGCGGAATACAGTTTCATGGATGTTAGTAGAAAATACAAGACTACTGAGTCAGAGACAAAAGGAAGTCTATTACTAATAGTAATAGCAGGAACCAGAGTATAAATATTTTCTTATCTCATTCATTTTATTTTACAAATCCCCAAGTCCCCCCCAGCAGATATTAAAACCTAAATTAAATACATGTAAACAAAACTAATGGTGTATTTTAGGAATATAACACCTCTAAACTGCATTAAGCAGAACATATTCTGCTACTGAAGAAGGGAAAAACTATCTGTCTATATTTGTTGTATGACAAACATGAAGCAGGGTTACAACAACCTCTACTTTTAGAACATAGTCCTATCATTTATAGAGCGTACTAGGTTGAGTGGCTCTCCAAAAGTCCATGTCAGAGCTTGTGAATGTGTTATCTTACACGTCAAAAGGGACTCTGCTGATGTAATTAATAATTAAGTTAAGGGTCTTGAGATGGGGTTATTAGCCTGGATTATCCTGGTGAGCCAAATGTAATCATACGCTTCCTTATAAGAGGGAAGGAGACGGGTTCAGGTTAGAGAAGTTGTGAAAATAAAGCAGAAAAGATATTCTGCTAGAGCTTACAGACATAATATGCCCTGCGGTCACCTCAATTTTAGGACTTCTGACCTCCAGAACTGTAGGAAAATAAATTTGTGTTGTTTCAAGCTGCTACCTTTGTGGGTAATTTGTTATAGCAACACTAGAAAACTAATATACTATCTCCCATAAATATTCATATTATAAAGTAAATAATGATACCATTATTATTTGGACAAGCACCATGTACCATAATAATGCCAAGAATTAAATATTTACCTCAAAACAAAGTAAAATCTACATGTGTTTGGATGGCTTAAACTTTATCACACCACACATACTTCAGTAGTTTTTGGCCAACTCATTTACTGCCTTTGTTTTAAACATAACCACACATGTAATTAAAAGGAAATTCTATCTCCTAAGACATGGTTCCTATAAAATGTAAAAACTGTGTTTAGCAAAAATGTAAAAATAGAAATGCTATATACCGTAATTGGAATTTCTGTTCAAGTGCTATATTAAGTAAACATTGAGGCACTATTACACAGTTTTTTAGACAACACAAAAACTGCAATGAATAATATATCATGAAGTTATTTCTCTCTTCCTATATTATTCAGACGAGATCAGATATTGACTTTCAGAATAAAACTCCATTTGATATGTTATCAAAATTGGATAGACAGCACCTTAAATGTTAGTATTCCCTTCAAAAGATAAGGAAAAAAATTTCACCCACAGTCTTTCTGAATTCTCCTCAGAAATTTACTTGGATAGTTTATACTATATTGTCAGGACATGCAAATTGTTTCTCTTAATTGCCCTGAAACCTAGATTTACATATATTCTGACTCAGAATATTGAATATGTTTTTTAAAGAAAGAAGTTTTAAACAACGTTTTTTAAAATTCAGGACTGAATTTAACACCTTCGATGAGAGGCTATAATTTGGCCATAAAAATTAATATACCTATGTTTTAAGAATATATGTTACCCTTCAAATTGATTATGAAAGTGAGTCATTACAACAAAACTCACTAGGATCTACAACATTAATAATTCAAACTGTAGGGGACATTGGGAACTGATTTTTAAAGATTTGAAGTAATTTGTAATTTCCAAAGAATGCCTGTATGATGGACAATTTCCTTGGATTTAAGGCTGTGGTACATTACCTGACAATACATCAACTTTCTTTGTTATGTGTGAATGGTTTCTCACAAGTACACTGGAAAGCAGGTAAAACTGCGAGCGTTGTGGACGAAACTCTAAAAAGACCTAACTTACTTAAAATGTAGAGAATTCTGAAAGACAAATGGTATCTAGAGACTTGTACACTAACGGGTTTCAAAAATTCTGGCTTTCTGGCTAACTATTCCAGTTTTCCAGCTAACTATTCAGAAATACTCTAACCAGTTTCTTGGGAACAATTCTGCTTCATGTGTGAACATGGTCAGACAGTAACACATCTAGTCAAAAGAAAATGCCTTGAAGAACTACATACAACATTCACAGAATAACTTATGCTTACATTAACCACTGTCTTCCATTTTCTTGATAGAAACAAGGCATAAAGAGATTATTAGAGTGTAAGATCTTCAAGGCTAAGAATGGTATCTTATCTGCCCTTGACTGTCACACCCAAGCAAAATGACACATGTTGAACAGAACTGGACCACAATGAAAAACTGTTTATTACTTATTCTTAATGAGAAAAAAGAAGAGTAAAGCTTCTTATCAACTGAAAAGTCAAATTCAGAATGTGCTAAATAAATTTTTGTTGCCAATGAAGACTTTTTCTTTAGAGAAACAAAGCTGAAAACAAATATGGGGGAAAATAGCTAAGAGGACGACCAGAGTGTTGCAAAGAGGAACACTTACACTCTTACTATTCGTAAGTATTCTACACTACTTTTGAGTTTTATTTATAACGGGAGAAGGTAAAACACTACTTAAGGACTTAAATATTGTGAATGGCTAGGAAGTCACATTAGCTAATGAGCCAGGCAAGTTTCAGATACGACCTTGTTTTGAGGAAACATTTCATGCCAATTGGAAAACTGAGATCCATTTCTAGACCTAGCAATAGACATTTTAAGCAGCAATTGCATACCTATTCCAAGGACATTGTATATATAATCAGTGTTAAAAAAATCACCCAGTGCTGCATGTACCACATCTAGTCATGGTTATGACAATATCAATTAAAAACGTGAAACAACTGGTTTGCACTTGCATGATAACTTTTCACTATGCTCTCCCTTATGTATGTTGTTAATTCTAAAGAAAACAACTAACCAGAGAAAAACACTTAGCTTTCTTTAATACAAAACTAACTCCTATGCCTTTTTTCAGTTACACGTATTTCCCTTACATTTGAGAAAGGGTTTTCTTTAAATAACAACAGCAAATACTCTAAGTATCTGCAATTTCAAATGCAGAACAAAGTGCAATATTCCATATGGTAATATGCAAACTTGCGCAAAAGTTGTATCTTATGGACTTGTGGAAAAAATACCTAGATACACATCAAATTAGAAAGAATAAATTCTTGAGCATTTTAAAATCAAGTAAACTTTAAATAAGACCCAGACACACTAAGAGGCTCAGACAAACAACCCCCACAACCCCCTCAAATAGACATATGTAGTAAAATCACAAATTAAAACCATCCTGAATTAGAAAACCATGGATCAAAGATACTAGCCATGGACAAATGAAGATACTAGTTACATAAGAGCTAAATATGTGGAATATTTTAAAACAAGTACAAAGCAGACAATAACTCAGACAAGTAACACAAGCAACTGTGCAAAACGATGCAAAGGTTTTTCACAAAAAAATAGACATTTAAGTTTACCAACATTATAAGGGAAACTAAACATTTCAATAATTTGCTTATCAAACACTAACTGATCTTAGTTAGCTTCTAAAACTAGGCTTCAGGAGTTTCCTTTCTTTATATTTCTTTGAAATCTCAATCTTTCTACTTGGGAGCTTATTCATCATGGAGCTAGGATCTAAGTCAACTTGCATCAAAGACTCACATTCTTTTATTTTTAGACATCTAAGCCAGCTTTATTTTCTAGCATTGGTTTATTTTTTTTCTTTTAATTACACTTTCAGATATTTATGATTATCCTATCCATCTTAGTAACAAACATATAAATCATTTAAACTATATATGCTTGGAATTACTAATCCATTCACAAAACAACAGAGTCATAAGAGACTTCAGCTATCACATAATTACATATACTCATTGTGAAGGACAAAGTTAACTCAGTAGGTGTGTGTTTCTCAATCTCTGTACATGCCTAGGTTTCTCAAACTCTGCATACACTGAGAAAGACTTGTCTTCAGGACTGGCCCTTGGCCAGCTCCTAAGAGATGATCTCTGAGCCCCTGGGTCACAGATGCCAATCTGATCAGCATTTACGTTAGCAATGTGATTTATAATGAATGCGTCTTTGTTCTGGGAGGCTAGTATCTGAATAGCTGAGGACAGTCATGTAGGTAATTCATGCTTATGTGACTGACTCTCAATAAAAATCCTGAGCACTAAGGCTTAGGTAAGCTCCCTAGAAGACAACATTTTGTATGTGCTGTTACATTATGCTAGGAATATGTCCATATGACTCTACTAGAAGACACCTGGAAGCGTATGTGTTTTTTTTTTTTCCCCTAGACTTCAACCCATTGGCCTCTTCCTTTTGCTAATTTTAATCTGTATACAAGCACAATAATAAACAGTAATTGTGAGTATAACAGGCTTTTTATTGAATCTTGTGAACTCTTTTAGTGAATCATCAGGCCTCAGAATAGTCTCAGGGACTCCTGACCACTCATTTTGTATAAGAGAACATTGTGACCCAAGAAAGTTTAAGAGGTATCAAAGCAGAGGTAAGGACTAGAATTCCCATTTTGTTTTTTGGTCATATCCTGCTGTCAGTGATGATGTATTAGAAATTGTTTTAATTTTTTCCTAATTACATTAGATTAACATTATTCAAGTTTCCAACCTTAAAAGATAGTCATCCACAAATAACCAGATCCATCACAATTATTCCAGTTCCCTTATTTCCCTATGCTAGATGTTCCTGTTTTGCAAATGTATTTAAAATTAGGTAAATCCAATTTTGGTTATATCGTTGATTTCTCTCCAGAAACTTTCTTTCAACAATCTAATATAATGACTCATAACTGTATAACTAGTGTACTTTTGCCTCTGGTTGAGTAGAAAAAGCATATGTCTGCAACCAGACAATTCTGTAATGGGCTGTGGGGAAGGAGATTGTGTCAATACAACAAGTAACTTGGAGCTATTATGTTGACATTTTTAATTCCAAAAGATCTCACTAAGGTTAGACTTTTAATTTAAAAAATGCAAAATACTTCTGTGTTTCCCAAACTGTAATTAAAACTGGAATAAAAAATTAAGGTTATGAAGAGTTAATCCCTAATATAAGAAATCAGAAGTTACCAAGAAAAGTCTGGATTCTAGAATTTTGCTGTATTTGACGATGAGGCAAACAATGCCTTTCCCTGAAATCAGAATCTGAAATAATTTGTGAGAGAGCTATTGACATCCAAATCTTCCTATTTTCTACAGATGGGAATTTTATTATGGTTATCCTTCAGTGACAACAATAAGTTTATTTCCTAAATACTTTCTGTTTCTTAAATGCAGGTCTACTAAATGAAACTTCAATAAAGTTATACTCTATCATTATACTGCCAAGAGATTTTTCCAAATAAAATATCACTGTCTTCTTCCTACACCCATTCCTATAGTCTCTATTGAAACCAATGGCATCTCAATCCTCTGCTCCTCACATCAGACAGCTCAGTAATCTGACATTCTGGGAGTCTCTTTGTTACGCTTCAGTTATGCTCCTATCCCTGTTTCTGCTTTGTCTGCATTATTTGTTGCATTTGTTCCCTCCTTTGTTATTCTACCCCTAGGTTCGGGACTTCTTTATAAACTGTGTGGATTATAGTAGCCTAATTTCCAGAAAAGGAAGGACTAATGGGGTTCAAAATGAAGTCTCAAAAAGTCACACAAACTGGCTTAAGAAAGCTACTGCTGGCCAAATTTAGCCAAAAAGAATACTGACAGCAATTAATCATAACCACATTGACCTTATTGTTGTTAAAACAACAAATAATGAGACTAAATATGCTGGGACATGTGGTGAATACCAGGACAGTACCAGGGAAATTTGGTCATATGGTCACCCTAATTATAACAACTGGTCAATACTTGCTACCTCCAAATACTATTTTTTTTCTTTCTTTTCTTTTTCTTTTTTAATTGGAATCTTACTCTGTTGCCCAGGCTGGAGTGCAGTAGCACCCTCATGGCCACCCCAGAGTCGACGTACTGGGCTCTGGCAATCCTTCTGCCTCAGCTTTCCAAGTAGCTGGAACTACAGGCGCACGGTATCAGTCCTAGTTAATTTTTTATTTATTGTAGAGATGAGGTCTTGCCAAGTTGCCTGGGCTGGTCTTGAACCTGTGGGCTCGGCAACCAACTCGCTGCAACCTCCCAAAGTGCTGGGTTTCCAGGCTGAGCCACTGAGGCTGGCCTTGCTATTTTCTCTTAAACCTACTTCAAGAAGGCTTCTCTTCTAATCATTCAATCCCATTCTTTTAAGTCCTCACTGATTTCCACGTTGCTAAATCTAATGAACAGGTCTTATTACTCCTTTTACTTGACGTATTAGCAACATCTTACTCTTGATCTTCTTGGCTTTTCATCAACTTTTGATAAGTTAGCTTCCTTTTTCCTTCATATACTTTCTTCATTCAGGAACCGTATTTTTGACTAATCTTTCTTTGTCTCCTTTGTTAGTTCTTTCCCTTCTCTCTGACTTAGGAATGGACCAGGACTCTGCCCTTGGTACTCTTTCTTTCACTATTATCTAATACTACCTTAGTGATTTCATCCATTCTTGTGACCTTAAATATGTGTATGTGAAAAACTCCCCCAAATCTCCATCTATCCCTGACTGTTCCTCTGGACTACAGACTCACATATTCAACTGTCTACGTAACATCATCTCTCTTAATCCTTCCTGCTCTGCTCTATTTCTTCCATAGCTTATCATGTACTAACATACTATATAATTAACTTATTTGTTGTCTTCCCCCTCACCCCCCCACAAAGACCACACATCTTTGTCTACTTTTCCCCTCAGGTATATTCTAAGTGTCTAGAAAAGTACATGGCATTTGGTAAATGCTTAATAAATACTTGTTGAAATCATGAATACTGAAGTTATTTTTACTTGTTAGGTATTATAAATTGTTTCACTAAATATCTCGGCTATATCAGTATTGGGTATAACATAAACCAGATTGCTAGTGAAAATTACCGTTGAACTATGGCAGAGGGTATACTTCACAACTAAAAAAACAACAAAAAAAATGTATTCAAAGAGTACAAGCCTAGCAACATTGATATTGTATATTTTTATTTAATGGTACAAATGAAGTATTAGCAAGATTTGTTAAAATTTCAGGAAATGTCCCATAAGTGGCTTTATTCTCTGCTTTTGTAATAATACCCTTATATATCTTGTTTTTTGGTTTTTTTTTTGAGTTGGAGTCTCACTCTGTCACCCAGACTGGAGTGCAGTGGCTGCTCCCGGCCATCACAGCCTCGACCTGCTGGGCTCCGGCGATCCTTCTGCCTCAGCCTTCCGAGTAGCCGGAATTACAGGTGTGCGCTACCACACCTGGCTGATTTTTTGATTTATTGTAGAGATGAAGTCTCGCTGCCCAGGCGGGTCTCGAACTCACAGGCTCAGGCAATCCACTCACCTCAGCCTCCCAAAGGCGTGGGATTACAGGCTGAGTCACCGAGCCTGGCAAACCTTCTATATCTTAAAAATCATCAATACATTGCTGATTTTACTTCAATAAACTCATTAATATTTAATTTGTTTGTAGACATGAAATGAAAAATGAGCTAATAACAAACTTTCAAGTATTATTATTTGATAAAGAATAAGAAAAAACTTAAAAATTCACAAAAAACTTTGATAGAGATTTTGAGAGATTTACCTTCATATTGATTAGAAAAAGTTAATGACACACTGTGATAGCCCCTTTAAAAACTATTTATAGCTGTGCCCATTCATATTTGAAACATGTTATCAAAAGCCTTCTATTTGCAGAACATTGTGTAAAAAGACAATTAAAACACAGAATTTAATGTTTGAAGTAACATTCAAATAACCTGACATAGTAACACAAGATCTGTCAATAGTAGACTTTAAAAAACTGATTATCTAAGTATTGTAAATATGAAGTAATAGTATAATTTCTGTTTGGTGCAGTTGTCCTCAAAACAATAAAAAGACATCCAAATTACTGGAGCACTCCTTCCAATTGCACAAAACTCTGATCTACTCTGATATATACCCCAAGTTAGGAATCCTCAGGCATGTATCCCCCAGCTTCCCAATAACCTGAGGTTGGTAAAGGCTGTGACACTGATTCACTCTAATTATGCAAGAATATGTGTGAGCTGGTGAAAAGTGTTGTCTTATTATCAGATAAAACTACAGAAACTTAAGAATGTACAAAGTATGTGCAGAAGATATAATGTTGACTACGGTATGTGGACAGAAATGAAGATGAGCAACATGATAAAAAAGCTTTTAATACTCATGAGGAATTAGACTCAGTCTGGCAGACAATAAGAAGCTAATTTAGGTTCTTGAACAGGAGACTGATAAAATAAAACAAAATAAGTTTACTACTAAGAAATTTTACTAGTGTCAGGTTTTTGCTGGCAGCCGGCTAAAGAATTACTAAATGTCTACAAATAGCACTGTCTCATTTTAATTCCAAGTTGAATTTCATGTAAAAAATTGAAACTTCATATTCTAAAAACTAAACTAAATGTATTTTTCAAATAATAAAAAATTTTCATTAGCATATGAAAATAATTATTTCACTGAGCAAAAGCTTTAAAAAGCTGTACAATAGTACGATTTGTATTTTATTTAAAATTGAGTATTTTTAAAGCATATTACTAAATAATTTAGTCAAATAAAGCTACAAAATCTTTATACTACACAGTCCTCTTTCTCACACTAGAAATACTGTTTAGAAAAAGGCAAAACAATTTGTTTAATTATGAAATAAAGTGATTAAACACTATCAATTTTTTATACCAAATATTAATAAAAACATCTAAACTGCTCTTGGCAAGTAAAATTACTTGCTTCTGTCATGTTCAAAGAGGTAGGGAGAGAAAGTAAAATGAAGCAATTCCATCAGTCTGAAGATTCTACACAGAACACTTCTGCATTCTTAGGGATGAGTCAGAGCAGACAGACTTTTTCATTCTGGAGATTCCCTCTAATAAAATGGCTGGCCTTGGTAAGAAAAGTTTATTGTCTTTCAAGTAGAATCCAAAAATTAGTTTTAAAAAAGGCATAATTGTGTGAAAAATTTTTAAGAAGTAAATAGAA
>NW_007254170.1:246114-257370 GCF_000164805.1 Carlito syrichta | reverse complement strand
CGTGTGGGCAGCAAGACCTCATCTCTACAATAAATCAAAAAATCAGCCGGGCGTGGTAGCGCATGCCTGTAATTCCGGCTACTTGGAAGGCTGAGGCGGAAGGATCGCCGAAGCCCAGCAGATCGAGGCTGTGGTGGCCAGGAGCGGCCACTGCACTCCAGTCTGGGTGACAGAGTGAGACTCAAACTCAAACTCAAAAAAAAAAAAAAAAATTGAAACTTCATATTCTAAAAACTAAACTAAATGTATTTTTCAAACAATAAATAATTTTCATTAGCATATGAAAATAATTATTTCACTGAGCAAAAGCTTAAAAAAGCTTGTACAATAGTACAACGATTTGTATTTTATTTAAAAATGAGTATTTCTAAAGTATATTACTAAATAATTTAGTCAAATAAAGCTACAAAATCTTTTTACTACACAGTCCTATCTCTCACAGTAGAAATACCTTTTAGAAAAAGGCAAAACAGTTTATTTAATTATGAAATAAAGTGATTAAACACTATCAATTTTTATGCCAAATATTAATAAAAACATCTAAACTGCTCTTGGCAAGTAAAATTACTTGCTTCTGTCATGTTCAAAGAGGTAGGGAGAGAAAGTAAAATGAAGCAATTCCATCAGTCTGAAGATTCTACACAGAACACTTCTGCATTCTTAGGGATGAGTCAGAGCAGACAGACTTTTTCATTCTGGAGATTCCCTTCTAATAAAATGGCTGGCCTTGGGAAGAAAAGTTAATTGTCTTTCAAGTAGAATCCAAAAATTAGTTTTAAAAAAGGCATAATTGTGTGAAAAATTTGTAAGGAGTAAATAGAACACTTAAAACCACTTTTTTGTGTGTGTGTCTTCTCAGGATAACGTATTAAGAATAAAAATAATTTTATGGGGGTGAGGTATATATGCACTATTTGTTATTACTCAATATATCAAATAAAGAGTGTAAAATTACAGCTTGATATGAACTTACTATATTAGCTTTTTCATGCTAGAAGTTTTTGTTTTGTTTTTTTTTTGAGTTGGAGTCTCACTCTGTCACCCAGACTGGAGTTCAGTGGCTGCTCCAGGCCACTGCAACCTCAACCTGCTGGGCTCCAGGGATCTTTCCGCCTCAGCCTTCCAAGTAGCTGGAACTACAGGTATGCGCTACCACGCCCAGCTAATTTTTGACTTATTGTAGAGATGAGGTCTCGCCAAGTTGCCCAGGCAGGTCTCGAACCCGAGGGCTCAGGCAATCCACTCACCTCAGCCTCCCAAACCATGCTAGAAGTTTTTGATCTGCATCCATTTGTCAGTATAGTTTTCCTTCTCCAACCCCAGATGGAGGGAGGGAGAGAGGGAGGGAGGGAGGGAGGGAGAGAGAGCGAGAAAGAAAGAGAGAAAGAGAGAAACAGAGAAAGAAAGAAAGAAAGAAACCCTCAAACTTAGTAAGCAATTATAGAAGCCCATACCACATTTTTCCCTCCACAGTGAAACACCTAGGAAATTCATCAAAAGGCCTTAGGGAAATTATATTAAGTGACTGAGGTAATCTTTCCCTATAATTTTGGAATCATGGCTAAGGTGCAGGAAAACACTATAAGAGATAAAGGGATGTACTAAAAGGGAAATAGGGAAGTGTTTAAAGAAAATGGTCTTTATGTAAAAGAATAAGGGATAGTCTTTCAAAATCTGCAGGAACTCTGTTTGTTATCAAAAGTTCTAATTCAAAGTGTTTTCTTTTAGAGCCTTTAAGTTTCCAGGAACTTTTTCAAAGACACATATGATTAATAAACATCAATACTTTCTTAATTACTTTTCCATGTGTTAATAAAGAGCCTATATCAATTAATATAGCACATGTTACATTCAAATTTATTTAAAATTATAGGCCAAATTTGGCAACGAATTATATTTTTGAAACCTGATCACTGTGACTAATTCTTGGTCCCAAAGAAATTGATTATTTTGATGTTTACCTTTCAGATATTATTTCTAAATGTTAAATGCACACACAAAATCCTTTATGTATAATCAGGTACTCTGTGTCTTTAGGTATTTTAATTATGTAAAATTATAAACAAATCTTATTTTTTTGAAGAGGCAATGGTGATATTTCATTAATATTTTCACTTTTGAATTAAAGTGATCATTAAAATTACAATGCAAAAGCACAGTATATTCATAATATCTAATTATTCCTGATAAAATTGTGCACTTAATCCTTAAAATAGAGAAGTAAGGATAGTAGAGTGTTAAAAATATGGTCTATGAAATTAGATTTAGATTGAATTCTGGCTTTGTCATGCTCTAATAGTGTGACTTTGGGCAAAGCAATTAACCCTTAAGTCTCCAGTTTCCACATCAGCAAAAAAGGGAATTAGAAATAATATATATAGGCTCTAGCAAAGAGCCTAGCACAGGGGTTCAATAATTAATAAATAAAATTATTAATTTTATGAGCTATACTTCTATGTGTAAAGTTGAGCTTCCTAGTACTATAAATAATATAGCCTGAGATGCAAAGACTATTGCATAAAATAATATCCTTGCTATCTGAATGGAGTTCAATTAAAGAATATCAAGAAAGTCACATCAGCTTGGTAAATCATTAACATTAATATTTGTAATTAAACTGTCACGTTTTCCATGAAGCCTTCCCTGATTACTAGCTAGAAGCAGTCTTCTGTTCTTTCAAATATTTCAAAGCATCTATCATAATTTATCCTGTTTTAAAAACTGCATATCACCTCCCTTATATGATACAGGTTGGGTATCCCACATCTGATCATCCAAAATCTGAAAGGCTCCAAAAGCCAAAACTTTTTAGGCACCAATATGACGCTGAAAGAAAATGCTCACTAAAGGAGTTTGGATTTCAGATGGTCAGAAGTTCAGATATTCAGCCAGTAAGTATAACACAAATATTCCTACATCTGAAAAATACGAAATCTGATACTTCTGGTCCCAAGTATTTCTGGTAAGGGATACTCAATCTGTACTGTGTGATTGTGCAGAACAGGAACAATGAAGTTTTTTTTTTTTATTTTTGTTGTTTTTTTTAGTTGGAGTCTCACTCTTGTCACCAGACTGGAGTGTAATGGCATGCTCACGGTCACCACAGCCTTGACTTTCTGGGCTTAGGTGATCTTTTCGCTTCAGCCTTCCAAGTAGCTGGAACTACAGATTCATGTCACTATGCCCGGCTAGTTTTTGTGATTTATTACAGAGACGAGGTCTCAACAAGTTGCCCAGACTAGTTTCAAACCCCCAGGCTCAAGCAATCCTCTCTCCTTGGCTTTCCAAAGTGCTGGGATTACAGGCTGAGCCGCTGAGCCCAGCCAGGGACAATGAATTTAATGGGTAATAAGGAGATATATGACCATTAATAAACTTGGATACTATCTTAGACTGTGAGGAGCAGAACAACCAAAATTATTATTTGATTATCACATGTAATTATGAATTATTAAGTACAACCAAAATCTGGAAGTTCCATTTTAATATACTGCATTTCAACAGAAACCAAAAATTAAGAAGATTTTTCTCCCTACTCCACCACCCATCTGTAAGATTAAGATACCTTATAAAGGGTTTAGCTATTCTTTATAGAGGAGTAAGGGAGAATAGATGTGAACTACACACTTTTATTGTAAATTGTTAAGAAGCATTCTTAACTCAACATTGAATCATTCTCTTTGGAATTTTTTTCATTTCTTAGAAGACTACATAGCTTAAACAACAAGTGATAAGTAGAGAAATGGAACAAAATTTGTCATATTCAATAAGAAAAGAGAATATCATTGAGCTATCACAATTTATCAATTCTCTGAGAAGCCAAAACACTAGCATTCGTTCTAACTTACAGAAAAATAAAAAATACATGGGTTCCATTACAGTGCAAATTTATTCAAGTAAAGGAGTGCAAATGCTTGAAAATAACTTGTCCCTTTTTAGCTTCAAATTGAGGTGACATTCAGTTGCAAAAAAAAAGGAAATCTCATTTCATAAGAGCAGATGCTTATTTATCTTATAGCTGCTTTTCTCTAGGACCCTTTGTCTCTCATTGTGTTTCCAATAAAATGTTATAATATTTACCTCTTTTCTCAAGAATTACATTATTGCATACTGGAGTTATGATGGTAGTATTAGTTGTCCAAAGATTTTTTGAGTTAATAGTTTTAAAATGTTTTGGATACTTTCACAGTTATTAGGAAATATTCTGCCTAAGTTTAAGTTCAAATTTCCAGAATTACAAAACTTAAAAAACCAAGTCAAAATGAAAATAAAAAACATGCAAAGAAAAGGTCATATGATACTGCTTTCTTACTTCCTACTCCTAAATCTTGTTTACACACTCAGTAATCCTTGAAGTAGCCTCCTCCTAATGAAGAATTCTGGAAACAGTTCTTTATTCAAAAATTAAGTGTATACTATGACTCAGTAAATGGTAATAGCATTTCATCTCTTTTGCCAACAAGGCCTGAAACTTATTTGTTTTCAATAGAAGCAATTGGTTAAAAAACAGGATGAAATCCCTTTTTACTTGCCACACTTGCTGTTATTTAGAATACAAGAATATTTTTTTTTTTTTTTTGAGTTGGAGTCACTCTGTCGCCCAGACTGGAGTGCAGTGGCCGCTCCCGGCCCCCGCAGCCTCGACCTGCTGGGCTCCGGCGATCCTTCCGCCTCAGCCTTCCGAGTAGCCGGAATTACAGGCATGCACTACTACGCCCGGCTGATTTTTTTTTTTTTTATTGTAGAGATGAGGTCTCGCTGCCCAGGCGGGTCTCGAACCTGCGGGCTCAGGCAATCCAGACACCTCAGCCTCCCAAAGGCGCGGGATTACAGGCTGAGCCACCGAGCCCGGCTAATACAAGAATATTTAAGGCCATCACAGACTTGATATGTATACATCAACATAAGCTACAATGAAAATCATGGCTTTTGTATATTATAATTCAAGTGCTAAGGGCTTCAGGAATATGACCAACTCAAAATACAGATGTAAAGCTATAGAAACCAGGCCAAACGCAGTGGCTCAAGCATGTAATCCCAGCACTTTGGGAGGCCAAGGCGAGAGGACTATTTGAACACAGGGATTAAGACCAGCCTGGGCAACTTGGCGAGACCTCATCTCTACAGTAAGTGAAAAAAAAATTATCCGGTGTGATAGTGCACTTATAGTTCCAGCTACTTGGAAGGCTAGGGTAGAAGGATTGCCCAAGCTCAGCAGGTTGAGGCTGGGGTGGCTGTGAGTGTGCCACTGCATTCCAGCCTGGGAGATAGAATGAGACTCCAATTCAACAAAAGAAAAGAAGTCTTTTTACTCTTCTGTTTTGATACTTAACATTAAAAACAACAAACAAAAACCAAATCCTTGGTTACACATATTTCTTAGAAAAGTTCAGCAGCATTCCACTTATCTCTAGAGACTCAGAAAACCTCAACATTATAAATATGTAAAAAAAAAAAAATTTGCCTTAAAAGTCACTCAGCCAGTTAAACAGGCAGCATCCACTATGTACTGGATACAATAGTAGGTGTTGGAGACAGTAAATTGAGTAAAACAACACATTTTCTTAGGAAATTCACTCTAAATAGTAGGAATGGCATGAAAGCAGACTGCTATACAATCACAGCAGAAAGACACACAAGGTAAAGGGCTTTACAGAGAGATGTGGGTAAATCTTCCGGGATCAGAGTAGTGGTACTAGGAAAAGTTTCTTAGAGCTAGTAACATAAGAATCAGGTGTTAATGTAAGAGTAAGACTTTATTCAAGTGGGAGAGATGTGCTATGCTTATCATAAGCCAGTAAGCATGAAATAGAAAAGTATGGGGTTTAGTCTAGCTGACACAAAAAGTACAGGGTAGGTAGAAGATATCTGAACAACAGAGAGGTATCTAGAGTAGAGACAACAAGACAAAAGGTCTTCTATGCCATACGGGGAGCAGCCCAATTAGATCTGCATTTTAGAAAGGTCACTGGTTACAGTGCAGAACATGGTTTGAGGATGGTGAGACCAGAGCCAGGACTCTGTTATGGTGTGAATATGGTTTGTCCTGCCCCAAACTCAGGTTGAGGCTTGGTACCCCATGTAATGGTGTAAGAGGCAGTAGGACCTTTAAGAGTCATTTGGATCGTGAGGGATCGTCCTTCATAAAGGAATCAATGCAGTCTTTTGGGAAAAGTTCTCATTCTGGCAAGAATGGATCAGTTACTGTGAGAGAGGGCTGTCATGAGCAAGGCTACTTCCTGGGCTTGGTCCCTTTTCACAAGCACCCATTTCTCTTCCACTTTCTGCCAGGTTGCGATGCAGCCGGGACCCTCACCAGAGGGGAAACAGATGCTGGCGCCATGGCTCTCGCACTTCCCAGCCTCCAGAAGCACGAGCCAAGGAACTCTCTTTTCTTTATGAATTACCCAGTCTCAGATACCCTGTTATGGTAACAATGATTGGACTAAAACAAAGTCCAAGTGAGAAATTATAAGAACCTGAGCTAAGAAGTATTTTGAAGAATGAGTGGAAATATTCAGTCAATAATTTTAATACATGTTGCCAAATGTCTGTCTCAGAAGGATGTATTGCTTTTAATGCCCACAACAAATAAGACTCCTTGCTTTTGAGTTTAGTTTTCCTAAGTATCCATGACATAAGTTATCTATTTAACCAATTATCTACCAGAAAAGATAATACCAATAACTAGCATTAAAAAAAAAAGCAAACAAAGGGAGAAAAAGAAAGAGAAGATGCGATGGGACAAGGAAAATAAAAGTAATATGATTAAATAGTCACACAATGGAGTTTTTCTCATTGGAACCTAGACTGACTAACCTCTTTTGGAGAACTGAATTATTTGTCATCTTCTCAGTAAAAATACTATCATAAGTTGAAAGTATTTACTGGGGATTTTAAAGTTAGCTATAGGTCTCAAGAAATCATTTATTACCTGGTTTCTGAAATGCATTAAGGAAAAATAATCTAAGTAAACATTACAGAATTATTGTTATTATTATTATTTTTTAAGACAGGGCCTTGCTCTATCATTCAGGATGGAATACAGTTGTACCATCATGGCTCACTGCAATCTGAAGTCCTGGGCTCAAGGGATCCTCCTGTGTCAGATTCCTGAGTTGCCTGTACATTATGTCCAGCTAATTTTTAAAATTTTTTTGTAGAGAAGGGGGTTTCACTATGTTGCCCAGGCTGGTCTTGTACTCCTGGCCTCAAGCAGTCTTCCTGTCCCAACTTCCCACAGTGCTGGGATTACAGGCATGAGCCACCACACCTGGTTATAAGTATATAGTTATGAAAGGCATTTGGAGGTCATAGTATTCATTACTGCAGATCCAAAACCCATAAAGATCACAAAATTTGGGTATGCTAAAGAAGTATGTGAAGTAAATAAGAAAAAACACAACACCTCTTCCCTATTTGGGCTACTGTTAGCAATTTCCAGGCTTCAGACCTGAAGGAGCAAAATACTACTCTGGAAACGATTTCAGACTTAAAGATTTAATTAAATGTCTTTTTAGAGACAAGAAACAGGATCTGCAGAGGGAGGAGAAAAGAAGGCAGGATTAAACTGCTTGGGTCACATGAGCAAAAACAAAAACCATTTTGGTTACATAGCACAGTTTTCTGCAAAGTAGCCTAGACTATAGAGAATCTACAAATTGAAAAATTCATCAATAACCACAATCTAATAAATGAGAGTCTACTTTGATGATAAAGTTGCTAATTTTAAAAACAACCACACCAAGCTCATCACTCCCTTCCTGAAATAGTTTTTCTACGAGGTTTCCTAGATACCATACACTCCTGGTTCTTTTTCTCCTTCACTTGCTACACTTTTCAGTCTCTTTTTATTTATTCTTCTTCATCTCTCTAAAATCAGATTTTTAGAGTGTGTTGGGATCCTCGGACTAAGACACTAGCAGATACATGATGAATTGCCCTTCCTCACAACCCTGAAAACAGCCATAAAACCTGGACATACAACAACAACAACAACAGAACCCTATCTAAAGGTATTAGAGAGTAAATGGAAGCAGATAGACTCTGATGGGGAGTCTGATATTACTTCGAGGAAAGAAAATACAAAGCTACATGGTACAAATAAGGTACCATCTAGTCAGAGTTTAATCTAAGGTTAGTGGTAATGTGTATGGTTCAGGAGCAGCAGTAGAGCTGCCACTGGAAAAGTGAATCCAGGATGTATTATCCACTGAGATCAGAGTAAACCCAGAAGGGAAAGAGAAAAAGGATCTCTATATCTAAACTAATCATACAAAGAACAGATTCAAGGCATGCTATAAGATAAAAGATCTAAACTGAATGAACCTTCTGTCCAGATAACATAGTTTGAAGTTAACGTCTAGTCAAGAAAATTAATTACTAAAACCACCATTATTGGAGACAACCATATTCAGAATTTCTACAACTTAATCTTCATAATGTCCAGGGTACAATCCAAAATTACCTAGCATATGAAGAACAAAGAAAACAGAACATTTTTTCTCTCCATAATCAAAAATGACTATTATCTCTATCCTCAACAATTTTAAAAAATTGTTAATGAATGAGAAGATTATCGGAGAAATAAATTATCCCAGTATAGAAACAATAAAAAAGTTTTAACAGATTCAGCCATGGAACATCAATATTGTCTCAAAGTATCATTTCACAGATGACTTAATAACTGCAAACAAGAAAAGAATCCTTACAATGGAGAAATCTGGCAGACAACATTTAAACCAAGTACTGGCACTCAGCTCTGACACTAAGGAGATAAACATAAATGTTATACAAGGATTATTATTATCTTGTAGTATTACAATTTTTCTGAGTTTGAAATATTTTCCGAAAAGTTAGAAGGATAAGTTTAAATACAATATAATTAAACTCTATGAAACACAAAAGAAAAAAAAAAGCTAAAAAAAAGACTTGCATATCAGGAAGGGAAGAATTAAAGTAGCTGTCTTGGGATGGGATCTGTTTACCTTCTTTATCATGAGGAAACTCAAGGAAAGGAAGTAAATAGTTTAATCTCTGTGTTAATGTGCTGATAACTGGTCTTCCTGGTAAATAGATTAATTTGTTAGGAGGAAGGCCTTTGTCTGAAGAATGCTTTTAGTAGGATGCCCCTTGTTAAAATTACCTGCAATAAGCAAACTCAGAATCTATGGATTTATAAATGGCACACTGGAGAATATCATGTGAGGTGAATAACTATAAGGTATGGAATGGGGAAGTTTTAAAATCTAAACATTCTGAGGTAATAACCAACCATCCTCATTTGAGACTCTCTGGGCCAGAAAGTATATGTCTGATATGGAAGGGAAGGACCAGAGGAATCATATGGAGTTCCAGACCTCTCCTTGCTTCACCTGTGCCTTCTGTCTGCTTGCATTCTTAAAACTAGTAGCAAACCTGGATTCTACATAAGACCTCTAACAAGTGGGTCTGATACGATATGATTCTTTATCATAATATGATTCTCACAAATAAAAGATAAAACTGTCAAAAATAATTACAGTCTAAGATTAACAATTGCCTTTATTATAATTACTTTAGGAGAATAAATGAACTAAATGTTACTTTGACATAGTTAATAAACAAAGTACTGTATACTTACAAGATATAATAAGGCATCTTTTAGCCTGTGGAAAAATTTTTTTAAAGCATTCACAGGAAAACAAACTTACTGAAAATCACAGTATGTGAAATTATGAAAAAGAAAAACCTCAATAAATTTTTTAAAAGCATATATAACCAGACATATCACATACACCTACATAGTATATAAATATACCGAGGGTGCCAAAAAAATGTATAGACATTTTAAGAGATGTTGTCTATGCATAACTTTTTGAACTTGAATTATGGTAGCTATGTGTAGTATGAGGTTTGCTCAAAAGGTGGCATCAGTCAAACGAATGCTAGTGTCACCATGCAATAAGCAGGACAGTCAAAGAAAATGGCAGAAGCACGGTTGTTATTCGAGACGCGCAAGACCATTTTGCAGTAGTATTGGAAATTCAAGAGCACTGTGGAAATACAACAACAATGGAGGCATGAGAATGCAACAGAATCTCCAACACATCTAACAACTGCACACATTTGTGATGACTCTGAGATGTGTGGTACTGTGTGTGATGTGCATCAGGGAAGATCTGGGAGACAACACATTGCAACAAGTCCTGCAGTAGTTCACCATAATCATAAGTATCTGGACGCTGATGGTGACCACTTTGAGCATCTCATATAATTATAGACGTCAAATGCTACGAGTATTCACCTTTTGTTATTAGTATGTATTGAGCATTACAATTTTAATATAGTTTTTTTCCTTTCTTAAAATGTGTATACATTTTATTATTTATATGATGATAAACCCCTAATCCAAGGAGTGTGTGCAGCCAAGAATACTTCTGAACATGTCCTTTGAAATAGGATTCCACCTATTTACACAGTTGTGGTGAGGCTCAAATGATATGATATGGTTATATTATTTTAATGATGTATAATTTTACCTGATTTTACAAACACCTCTATAGATTATAATCTATACAATGTTTCCTGTTCGTGTGCCACTTAGAAAAAAGTTTTGAAGAAGCATGAGACAAGGTGATCCTAACTGCTGATACAAGTTCAAAGAATGGTTTTAATAATAGACATGAGCATGTTAAAAAAGGGGAATAAAACAAAAGAGAAATAATTTTAAAATAGAGAAGAGGTAGCAGGCAAAACAATGTCTCACAAAAGAATATACAATTTCTTGTCTTATAAAAAGAATCAGGATAGGAAGAACCAATAGCCTCAAGAAATAAGGGAAAAAAAAGCAGATGTAGGCGACTGCATATTTAGCTATGAAGCACTAAAGGATCTGAAGACATATTGCACATCTTTGGGCCATTTTTCCCCTAGAGGGCACATATCATATTTTTTAAATTATCTCATCCAATCTCTAAGAGAATAAGCCTAGATATATTTTAGGATGTTAGATATATTTTAGGATCTTACAGAAGCAGTAAAGTGGCTAACATCATTAGCTTTACAGTCAGTTCCAGAATCTGACACTTAACAGTTATCTAGCCGGGCTCATTGACTCAGCCTGTAATCCCGCGCTTTGGGAGGCTGAGGTGAGTGGACTGCCTAAGCCTGCGGGTTCGAGACCCGCCTGGGCAACTTGGCGAGGTCTCATCTCTACAATAAATCAAAAAATTAGCTGGGCGTGGTAGCGCATGCCTGTAGTTCCAGCTACTAGGA